>NC_134488.1:141074869-141185727 GCF_040206685.1 Ascaphus truei
AAACAACTACCCAAATTTCTACTCATACTATTACTCTCTTTAGCAGGTGATATTGAACCTAACCCAGGTCCTCCCATTTCAGCTCTGTCCCATGCCCCTGAGAATTCCACCTTTAAATTCCAAAAAGGGCTATCTGTCGCCCACATAAATATCCGGAGCCTGCTGCCCAAACTGGATGAACTAAGGGCATGGTGCCTTATGCATAAACCCAAAGCCATCGTTCTTACAGAAACATGGCTATCCCCTAAAACCCCTGATGCAAATATCGCCATTCAGGGATACTCCATTTTTAGGAGAGATAGGTCAAAGAGAGGAGGAGGGATGTTATTTTATATTGCAGACACATTACAATTTACACTGTTAGATTGCCCACCAAGTCCACCCTCTTTTGAAACTCTAGTTGGCAAAATCTGCCTCCCCTTTTCTAAGCCCATCTTGCTTGCTGGCATCTACCGCCTCCCTAAAGCCCCTCTACAATCCCTGACTGATATCACCCAATTTCTTGGCTCCATTTCCTCTCTGAATGAGAAGAGCGAGCTGCTAGTTCTAGGGGATTTCAACTTCAATTGGCTTGACCCTAAAAACCACAAAATCCAGATACAACTCAAGTCACTTAACCTATCGCAACTCATTTCCCAACCCACACGGACAAACCTGAAATCGCATAACCATTCCTTGCTAGACTGGATTCTCTCCTCAAACCCCAGCAGAATCCAATCCTCTGGCATCCTTCCTGATATTTTCAGTGACCATGCAATAGTGTACTGTGTAAGGAAAATTAAACCGCCCCATTCAAGCCCTAAAGTTCTCCTCACTAGAACATTTAGAAACTTTAACCCACAACAGTTTCTGGCTGACCTTACCAACTGCCCATGGCACAGAATCGATTTAATTCCCGACCCCGATTCTGCGCTCGACTATTTTCAATCTGAGTTCTTAAAACTCTGCGATACCCATGCTCCACTACGCAAAATAAGGGTACGGGGGGCCCACCTTCCATGGGTTACACCTGACCTTATAGCACTCTACCAGTTCAGGGATGCCTTGTGGAAAAGCTACAAAGTAACTGGCACTACCAAGGATCTCAATCACTACAGTTGCATGCGGAACATGTGCACAAGGCAAACAAGGCATGCAAAAGCACAATATTACTCTGACAATCTCCTCCAGAATACATCAAACCCAGCTAACTTCTGGAAGGTTATCAACAATATATTCCAGCCTCCTAACCATCAACAACCAAGTAATATCACTAAGGGCGATATTACTCTGACAAACCCCACTGACATTGCAAATGCATTCAATGATTACTTTGTGGGGTGTGCCACTAACTTATTAGCGAAACGCAGCACAAACCCCAAACATGAATCTCATCCTGGGAGTATCCCTACCAGTCCCACCCCCTCCCAACACTGCCCACAATTTTCAATTTAGCCCAATATCTGAAGCGCTCCTCAAACTAAAACTAAGCAGGCCAATGTGGACCCGACTTACTACAATCTAGGTTTCCTACGACTTGGTGCTAAGACCTGGAAAACTGCCAGAGTTGTCACAATCTTCAAAAGTGGGGACAAAAAACACTGTCTCAAACTACAGGCCAATCTCACTTCTCCCAATTCTATCCAAAGTTATGGAAAAAATCTGTCCACTCCCAATTAAGCGATTACTACACCAAGACAAAATTTCCCTGGCCAATTCCAGTCTGGGTTTCGTCCCAAAACACTCCACCGTAACTACCCTGCTAAAAGTTTGCAATGAAATCCAGTGTGGAATGGAACGGGGACAACTCACTGGTGCAGTATTCCTAGATTTTGCAAAGGCTTTTGACACAGTTGATCATGCTATCCTGCTTAACAAACTCCAGAGCTCTGGAATAGGGAAACATGTTTTAAACTGGTTTCAGTCCTACCTATCAGGAAGATCCCAACATGTGTCCATCTCAGGCTCTAACTCCAACCCCCTGGATATCACCTGTGGTGTCCCGCAAGGCTCTGTTCTGGGCCCCTACTCTTCTCAGTGTTCATTAATGATCTTCCCAAAGCTTGTAAGGAAGCCTCAATTACACGTGTATGCAGATGACACAATCCTATATGCACACAGCCATAGCCTCTCTGACCTTCAACACATACTTCAGTCTGACTTTTTGAGACTCGAAAACTGGATTTCCCAAAACAAAACTGTTTTTAAACACTGACAAGACTGTAAACAATGGTATTTGGGACCAAGACTAAATTTGTAAAGCTTCCAGTGACTGAGCTCCTGATTCGAACGAACGCTAACACCACCCTAACACCTGTCACTAGTTTTAAATACCTGAGCTTATGGTTTGACTCCCACTTAACATTCGGGATGCACATTGATACCCTGACAACCAAGACCTATGCCAAACTAGGGGGTACTTTACAGGAAACAAATCCTCCCTAAGTCTCCTGGTCAGAAAGCGTATTGCACAGCAGATGCTAATGCCAATTATTGACTATGGAGACATAGTATATGGCTCGGCTCCTCAAACCCACCTTAGCAAACTTGACACCCTCTACAATTCAATTTGTCGTTTTGTTCTCCAATGCAACTACAACACACATCCCTGCGAAATGCCTCAAAGAACTAGATTGGTCCATCACTAGAGTCTAGGCGCAAAGTTCATCTTTTCCTGTCTCACCCTCAAATACTTTCTGGGCAAGCTACTCAGCTACCTGAACAAGCTCCTCACCCCTACCACATGCAGCACCTATCACCTGAGATCAGACTCCAAAAGACTATTCATGGTCCCAAGGCCTCAACAAAGTATCCGGACGTTCCTCCTTCTCTTACCGTGCACCCAAAAACTGGAACAACCTACCAGAGACTCTCACATCCACCACCAGCATAAGTTCTTTCAAATATAAGGCTGTCTCACACTTTAATCTGGTCTGTAACTGTTTCATACGCTCATAATATATATTTTCTTTAACTGTGCACGCAATGTCTTGTATACTGTATAATGTATGCCCTGCTCATTTATGTAACTGTATTTTGTAACCATGTATTATTTGTTCTACTCTGTGCCCAGGACATGCGTGAGAACGAGCGGTAACTCTCACTGTATTACTTCCTGGTAAAATATTTTATAAATAAATAAATAAATGTACAGTGTAAGTAGGTGCACTGTATGTGTAGTGACATGCAGTGTAGATATGTGCAGTGTGGGTATGTGCAGTGTGGGTATGTGCAGTGTGGGGTATGTGCAGTGCGGGTATGTGCAGTGCGGGTATGTGCAGTGCGGGTATGTGCAGTGCGGGTATGTGCAGTGCGGGTATGTGCAATGTGGGTATGTGCAGTGCGGGTATGTGCAGTGGCGGGTATGTGCAGTGCGGTTATGTGCAGTGCGGATATGTGCAGTGCGGGTATGTGCAGTTGCAGGTAGGTGCAGTGCAGGTTGGTGCAGTACATGTGCAGTGCAGGTAGGTGCAGTGTAGGTAGGTGCAGTGTAGGTACAATAGGTGCAGGACATGTGCAGTGTAGGTAGGTGCAGTACATGTGCAGTGTAGGTAGGTGCAGGACATGTTCAGTGTAGGTAGGTGCAGTACATGTGCAGTGTAGGTAGGTGCAGTACATGTGCAGTGCAGGTAGGTGCAGCGCAGGGAGGTGCAGTACATGTGCAGTGCAGGTAGGTGCAGTGTAGGTAGGTGCAGTACATGTGCAGTGTAGGTAGGTGCAGGACATGTGCAGTGTAGGTACAGTAGGTGCAGGACATGTGCAGTGTAGCTAGGTGCAGTACATATGCAGTGTAGGTAAGGTGCAGTGTAGGTAGGTGCAGTACATGTGCAGTGTAGGTAGGTGCAGTGTAGGTAGGTGCAGTAACATGTGCAGTGTAGGTAGGTGCCGTACATGTGCAGTGCAGGTAGGTGCAGCATAGGTAGGTGCAGTGTAGGTAGGGGCAGTGTAGGTAGGTGCAGTGTAGGTAGATGCAGTGTAGGTAGGTGCAGTGCATGTGCAGTGTAGGTAGGTGCAGTGCGTGTGCAGTGTAGGTAGGTGCAGTGTAGGTAGGTGCAGTACATGTGAAGTGTAGGTAGGTGCAGTACATGTAAAGTGCAGGTAGGTGCAGTGTAGGTAAGTGCAGCAAAGGTAGATGCAGTGTAGGTAGGTGCAGTGCATGTGCAGCGTAGGTAGGTGCAGTGCATGTGCAGTGCAGGTAGGTGGTGTATGTGCAGTGCAGGTAGGTGCAGTGAAGGTAGGTGCAGTGTAGGTAGGGGTAGTGTATGTGCAGTGTAGGTAGGTGCAGTGTAGGTAGGTGCAGTGTACGTTAGGTGCAGTGTAGGTATGTGCACTGTATGTGCAGTGTTTGTAGGTGCACTGTAGGTACGTGCACTGGATGTGCAGTGTAGGTAGGCGTACTGTATGTGCAGTGCAGGTAGGTGCAGTGTAGGTAGGTGCAGTACATATGAAGTGTAGGTAGGTGCAGTACATGTGAAGTGTAGGTAGGTGCAGTACATGTGAAGTGTAGGTAGGTGCAGTACATGTGAAGTGCAGCATAGGTAGGTGCAGTACATGTGCAGTGTAGGTAGGTGCATCGTAGATAGGTGCAGTACATGTGCAGTGTAGGTAGGTGCAGTACAGGTAGGTGCAGTACATGTGCAGTGCAGGTAGGTGCAGTGTAGGTAGGTGCAGCATAGGTAGATGCAGTGTAGGTAGGTGCAGTGCATGTGCAGCGTAGGTAGGTGCAGTGTGTGTGCAGTGCAGGTAGGTTGTGTATGTGCAGTTTAGGTAGGTGCAGTGGCGGCAGGTTCAGTGTAGGTAGGGGCAGTGTAGGTAGGGGCACTGTATGTGCAGTGTTTGTAGGTGCACTGTAGGTAGGTGCAGTGTATGTGCAGTGTAGGTAGGTGCAGTGTACGTGCAGTGTAGGTAGGTGCACTGTAGGTAGGTGCAGTGTATGTGTAGTGTAGGTAGGTGCAGTGTACGTGCACTGTATGTGCAGTGTTTGTAGTTGCACTGTAGGTAGGTGCAGTGTATGTGCACTGTGGGTAGGTGCAGTGTATGTGCAGTGTAGGTAGATGTAGTGTAGGTAGGTGCACTGTATGTGAAGTGTTTGTAGGTGCAGTGTACATGCAGTGTAGGTAGGTTGTATGTGCAGTGTTTGTAGGTACGTGCACTGTAGGTAGGTGCACTGTATATGCAGTGCAGGTAGGTGCAGTGTAGGTAGGTGCAGTACATGTGAAGTGTAGGTAGGTGCAGTGTACGTGCACTGTATGTGCAGTGTTTGTAGTTGCACTGTAGGTAGGTGCAGTGTATGTGCACTGTGGGTAGGTGCAGTGTATGTGCAGTGTAGGTAGGTGCAGTGTACGTGCAGTGTAGTTAGATGCAGTGTAGGCAGGTGCACTGTATGTGAAGTGTTTGTAGGTGCAGTGTATATGCAGTGTAGGTAGGTTGTATGTGCAGTGTTTGTAGGTACGTGCACTGTAGGTAGGTGCACTGTATGTGCAGTGCAGGTAGGTGCAGTGTAGGTAGGTGCAGTACATGTTGAAGTGTAGGTAGGTGCAGTACATGTGAGTAGGTGCAGTATATGTGTAGGTAGGTGCAGTGTACATGTACTGTACATGCACTGTAGGTAGGTGCAGTGTAGGTAGGTGCACTGTATGTGCAGTGCAGGTAGGTGCACTGTATGTGTAGTGCAGGAGGTGCAGTGTAGGTAGGTGTGATGTGTGCAGTGCAGGTAGGTGCACTGTATGTGCAGTGCAGGAGGTGCAGTGTAGGTAGGTGCAGTGTTTGTCGGTGCACTGTAGGTAGGTGCAGTGTAGGTAGGTGCAGTGTAGGTAGGTGCAGGGTAGGTATGTGCAGGGTAGGTAGGTGCAGTGTAGGTAGGTGCAGGGTAGGTAGGTGCAGTGTAGGTAGGTGCAGTGTAGGTAGGTGCAGTGTAGGTATGTGCAGTGTAGGTAGGTGCAGTGTAGGTAGTTGCAGTGTAGGTAGGTGCAGTGTATGTGCAGTGCAGGAGGTGGAGTGTAGGTAGGTGCAGTGTAGGTAGGTGCAGTGTAGGTAGGTGCAGGGTAGGTAGGTGCAGGGGAGGTAGGTGCAGTGCAGGAGGTGATAAAAAAGAGAGAAAAGTTGCGCCAAAAAAGAATTAGCCTACTGTTCAATATATGGCTCCTGCCCTTGGCACAATGCAGTTTCCGCAGCCTGAGTCTCTCAGAGGTGATTCACCAACCTCTGTGTGGATACTGGTAGAAAAAAAAGGGGGTGCAGTGCAGGAGGTGCAGTGTAGGTAGGTGCAAGGTAGGTAGGTGCAGTGCAGGAGGTGCAGTGTAGGTAGGTGCAGTGTTTGTCGGTGCACTGTAGGTAGGTGCAGTGTAGGTAGGTGCAGTGTAGGTAGGTGCAGGGTAGGTAGGTGCAGTGTAGGTAGGTGCAGGGTGGGTAGGTGCAGGGTAGGTAGGTGCAGTGTTTGTCGGTGCACTGTAGGTAGGTGCAGTGTAGGTAGGTGCAGTGTAGGTAGGTGCAGTGTAGGTAGGTGCAGGGTAGGTAGGTGCAGTGTTTGTCGGTGCACTGTAGGTGGGTGCAGTGTAGGTAGGTGCAGTGTAGGTAGGTGCAGTGTTTGTCGGTGCACTGTAGGTAGGTGCAGTGTAGGTAGGTGCAGTGTAGGTAGGTGCAGTGTAGGTAGGTGCAGTGTAGGTAGGTGCAGGGTAGGTAGGTGCAGGGTAGGTAGGTGCAGTGTAGGTAGGTGCAGTGTTTGTCGGTGCACTGTAGGTAGGTGCAGTGTAGGTAGGTGCAGTGTAGGTAGGTGCAGTGTAGGTAGGTGCAGGGTAGGTAGGTGCAGGGTAGGTAGGTGCAGTGTAGGTAGGTGTAGTGTTTGTCGGTGCACTGTAGGTAGGTGCAGTGTAGGTAGGTGCAGTGTTTGTCGGTGCACTGTAGGTAGGTGCAGTGTAGGTAGGTGCAGTGCAGGTAGGTGCAGTGTAGGTAGGTGCAGTGTAGGTAGGTGCAGTGTAGGTAGGTGCAGTGTAGGTAGGTGCAGTGTAGGTAGGTGCAGGGTAGGTAGGTGCAGTGTAGGTAGGTGCAGTGTTTGTCGGTGCACTGTAGGTAGGTGCAGTGTAGGTAGGTGCAGTGTAGGTAGGTGCAGTGTAGGTAGGTGCAGGGTAGGTAGGTGCAGGGTAGGTAGGTGCAGTGTAGGTAGGTGCAGTGTTTGTCGGTGCACTGTAGGTAGGTGCAGTGTAGGTAGGTGCAGTGTTTGTCGGTGCACTGTAGGTAGGTGCAGTGTAGGTAGGTGCAGTGTAGGTAGGTGCACATGCAGTGCCTCTGCCCACCTATCTGCCCGTACGCCATGCTGATCAGCCGCTCGTTCACCAGTTTGTCAGTGCGTGGGTTCCTTGGCTGCCGCTTCATGATGTCGCTCTCAGCTGCTTCATATGCCAGGGAGATGGCGGGAACCTGCGGGCAGCGGGCAGTGTGACATCATATACACAGTGACATCATGCAGTCATCATAGTACCACGGTAGTGAAGGCTAAAACCGGAAGGGAACTCGCACCCACAGGAGAGATACAACGCTAAGTCCCAAATATGAGAGCAAGGCGGGGGTCCGAGAGCGCGGGGGAGGGGCTGCGTCACATTCAAACGCCCTGTAAAACGCACTGTAAAATCATGCAGTGTGACATCATATTCAGTATGACATATGCATTGTGACATCGTACACTTTCACATCATATGCAGTATGGCATCATATACAGTGTGACATCATGCTCCACACGCACACTGCCTCCCCCCCATCACCATGTTACCCCCAGGTCACACAGTGACACACACACTGCCCCCCCATCACCATGTCACTCCCAGGTCACACAATGACACACACTGACCCCGCTCACCATGTCACTCCCAGGTCACACAATGACACACACTGACCCCGCTCACCATGTCACTCCCAGGTCACACAGTGACACACACACTGCCCCCCCATCACCATGTCACTCCCAGGTCACACAGTGACACACACACACTGCCCCCCGCTCACCATGTCATTCCCAGGTCACACAGTGACACACACACTGCCCCCACTCACCATGTTACCCCCAGGTCACATAGTGACACACACACTGCCCCCCCATCACCATGTCACTCCCAGGTCACACAGTGACACACACACTGCCTCCTCGCTCACCATGTCACTCCCAGGTCACACAGTGACACACACATCGCCCCCCCCCCCATCACCATGTCACTCCCAGGTCACACAGTGACACACACACACTGCCCCCCCATCACCATGTTACCCCCAGGTCACACAGAGACACACACACTGCCCCCCCATCACCATGTCACTCCCAGGTCACACAGTGACACACACACACTGCCCCCCCATCACCATGTCACTCTCAGGTCACACAGTGACACACACACACTGCCCCCGCTCACCATGTCACTCCCAGGTCACACAGTGACACACACACTGCCCCCCCCCCCCATCACCATGTCACTCCCAGGTCACACAGTGACACACACACACTGCCCCCGCTCACCATGTCACTCCCAGGTCACACAGTGACACACACACTGCCTCCTCGCTCACCATGTCACTCCCAGGTCACACAGTGACACACACACTGCCCCCCCCCATCACCATGTCACTCCCAGGTCACACAGTGACACACACTGCCCCCGCTCACCATGTCACTCCCAGGTCACACAGTGACACACACACTGCCCCCCCCCATCACCATGTCACTCCCAGGTCACACAGTGACACACACTGCCCCCGCTCACCATGTCACTCCCAGGTCACACAGTGACACAGACACACACACTGCCCTCGCTCACCATGTCACTCCCAGGTCACACAGTGACACACACACTGCCCCCCCAACACCATGTCACTCCCAGGTCACACAGTGACACACACACACTGCCCCCGCTCACCATGTCACTCCCATGCCACTCAGTGACACACACACTGCCCCCGCTCACCATGTCACTCAGTGACACACACACACTGCCCCCGCTCACCATGTCACTCCCAGGTCACACAATGACACACACACTGCCCCCGCTCACCATGTCACTCCCAGGTCACTCAGTGACACACACACTGCCCCCGCTCACCATGTCACTCCCAGGTCACACAGTGACACACACACACTGCCTCCCGCTCACCATGTCACTCCCAGGTCACACAGTGACACACACACTGCCCCCGCTCACCATGTCACTCTCAGGTCACACAGTGACACACACACACTGCCCCCGCTCACCATGTCACTCCCAGGTCACACAGTGACACACACACACTGCCCCCGCCCACCATGTCACTCCCAGGTCACACAGTGACACACACACACTGCCCCCGCTCACCATGTCACTCCCAGGTCACACAGTGACACACACACTGCCCCCACTCACCATGTCACTCCCAGGTCACACAGTGCCACACACACACACTGCCCCCGCTCACCATGTCACTCCCAGGTCACACAGTGACACACACACACTGCCCCCGCTCACCATGTCACTCCCAGGTCACACAATGACACACACACTGCCCCCCCCCCGCTCACCATGTCACTCCCAGGTCACACAGTGACACACACACACTGCCCCCGCTCACCATGTCACTCCCAGGTCACACAGTGACACACACACACTGCCCCCGCTCACCATGTCACTCCCAGGTCACACAGTGACACACACACTGCCCCCGCTCACCATGTCACTCCCAGGTCACACAGTGACACACACACACTGCCCCCGCTCACCATGTCACTCCCAGGTCACACAGTGACACACACACTGCCCCCGCTCACCATGTCACTCCCAGGTCACACAGTGACACACACACACTGCCCCCGCTCACCATGTCACTCCCAGGTCACACAGTGACACACACACACTGCTCCCGCCCACCATGTCACTCCCAGGTCACACAGTGACACACACACTGCCCCCACTCACCATGTCACTCCCAGGTCACACAGTGACACACACACAGCCCCCGCTCACCATGTCACTCAGTGACACACACACTACCCCCGCTCACCATGTCACTCCCAGGTCACACAGTGACACACACACTGCCCCCGCTCACCATGTCACTCCCAGGTCACACAGTGACACACACACTGCCCCCGCTCACCATGTCACTCCCAGGTCACACAGTGACACACACACACTGCCCCCGCTCACCATGTCACTCCCAGGTCACACAGTGACACACACACTGCCCCCGCTCACCATGTCACTCCCAGGTCACACAGTGACACACACACACTGCCCCCGCTCACCATGTCACTCCCAGGTCACACAGTGACACACACACTGCCCCCGCTCACCATGTCACTCCCAGGTCACACAGTGACACACACTGCCCCCGCTCACTATGTCACTCCCAGGTCACACAGTGACACACACACACTGCCCCCGCTCACCATGTCACTCCCAGGTCACACAGTGACACACACACACTGCCCCCGCTCACCATGTCACTCCCAGGTCACACAGTGACACACACACACTGCTCCCGCCCACCATGTCACTCCCAGGTCACACAGTGACACACACACTGCCCCCGTTCACCATGTCACTCCCAGGTCACACAGTGACACACACACTGCCCCCCGCTCACCATGTCACTCCCAGGTCACACAGTGACACACACACACTGCCCCCGCTCACCATGTCACTCCCAGGTCACACAGTGACACACACACTGCCCCCGCTCACCATGTCACTCAGTGACACACACACTACCCCCGCTCACCATGTCACTCCCAGGTCACATAGTGACACACACACACTGCCCCCCACTCACCATGTCACTCCCAGGTCACACAGTGACACACACACTGCCCCCGCTCACCATGTCACTCCCAGGTCACACAGTGACACACACACTGCCCCCGCTCACCATGTCACTCCCAGGTCACACAGTGACACACACACACTGCCCCCGCTCACCATGTCACTCCCAGGTCACACAGTGACACACACACACTGCCCCCGCTCACCATGTCACTCCCAGGTCACACAGTGACACACACACTGCCCCCGCTCACCATGTCACTCCCAGGTCACACAGTGACACACACACACTGCCCCCGCTCACCATGTCACTCCCAGGTCACACAGTGACACACACACTGCCCCCGCTCACCATGTCACTCCCAGGTCACACAGTGACACACACACTGCCCCCGCTCACCATGTCACTCCCAGGTCACACAGTGCCACACACACTGCCCCCGTTCACCATGTCACTCCCAGGTCACACAGTGACACACACACTGCCCCCGCTCACCATGTCACTCCCAGGTCACACAGTGACACACACACACTGCCCCCGCTCACCATGTCACTCCCAGGTCACACAGTGACACACACACTGCCCCCGCTCACCATGTCACTCCCAGGTAACACAGTGACACACACACACTGCCCCCGCTCACCATGTCACTCCCAGGTCACACAGTAACACACACACACTGCTCCCGCTCACCATGTCACTCCCAGGTCACACAGTGACACACACACACTGCCCCCCGCTCACCATGTCACTCCCAGGTCACACAGTGACACACACACACTGCCCCCGCTCACCATGTCACTCCCAGGTCACACAGTGACACACACACTGCCCCCGCTCACCATGTCACTCTCAGGTCACACAGTGACACACACACACTGCCCCCGCTCACCATGTCACTCCCAGGTCACACAGTGACACACACAAAGCCCCCGCTCACCATGTCACTCCCAGGTCACACAGTGACACACACACACTGCCCCCGCTCACCATGTCACTCCCAGGTCACACAGTGACACACACACACTGCCCCCGCTCACCATGTCACTCCCAGGTCACACAGTGACACACACTGCCCCCACTCACCATGTCACTCCCAGGTCACACAGTGCCACACACACACTGCCCCCGCTCACCATGTCACTCCCAGGTCACACAGTGACACACACACACTGCTCCCGCTCACCATGTCACTCCCAGGTCACACAGTGACACACACACACTGCCCCCGCTCACCATGTCACTCCCAGGTCACACAGTGACACACACACACTGCCCCCCCACTCACCATGTCACTCCCAGGTCACACAGTGACACACACACTGCCCCCGCTCACCATGTCACTCCCAGGTCACACAGTGACACACACACACTGCCCCCGCTCACCATGTCACTCCCAGGTCACACAGTGACACACACACTGCCCCCGCTCACCATGTCACTCCCAGGTCACACAGTAACACACACACTGCCCCCGCTCACCATGTCACTCCCAGGTCACACAGTGACACACACACTGCCCCCCGCTCACCATGTCACTCCCAGGTCACACAGTGACACACACACACTGCCCCCGCTCACCATGTCACTCCCAGGTCACACAGTGACACACACACTGCCCCCGCTCACCATGTCACTCCCAGGTCACACAGTAACACACACACACTGCCCCCGCTCACCATGTCACTCCCAGGTCACACAGTGACACACACACACTGCCCCCGCTCACCATGTCACTCCCAGGTCACACAGTGACACACACACACTGCCCCCGCTCACCATGTCACTCCCAGGTCACACAGTGACACACACACTGCCCCCCGCTCACCATGTCACTCCCAGGTCACACAGTGACACACACACTGCCCCCGCTCACCATGTCACTCCCAGGTCACACAGTGACACACACACTGCCCCCCGCTCACCATGTCACTCCCAGGTCACACAGTAACACACACACTGCCCCCGCTCACCATGTCACTCCCAGGTCACACAGTGACACACACACACTGCCCCCGCTCACCATGTCACTCCCAGGTCACACAGTGACACACACACACTGCCCCCGCTCACCATGTCACTCCCAGGTCACACAGTGACACACACACTGCTCCCGCTCACCATGTCACTCCCAGGTCACACAGTGACACACACACTGCCCCCGCTCACCATGTCACTCCCAGGTCACACAGTGACACACTCACTGCCCCCGCTCACCATGTCACTCCCAGGTCACACAGTGACACACACACACTGCCCCCGCTCACCATGTCACTCCCAGGTCACACAGTGACACACACACTGCTCCCGCTCACCATGTCACTCCCAGGTCACACAGTGACACACACACTGCCCCCGCTCACCATGTCACTCCCAGGTCACACAGTGACACACTCACTGCCCCCGCTCACCATGTCACTCCCAGGTCACACAGTGACACACACACACTGCCCCCCGCTCACCATGTCACTCCCAGGTCACACAGTGACACACACACACTGCCCCTGCTCACCATGTCACTCCCAGGTCACACAGTGACACACACACTGCTCCCGCCCACCATGTCACTCCCAGGTCACACAGTGACACACACACTGCCCCCGCTCACCATGTCACACAGTGACACACACACACTGCCCCCCGCTCACCATGTCACTCCCAGGTCACACAGTGACACACACACACTGCCCCTGCTCACCATGTCACTCCCAGGTCACACAGTGACACACACACTGCTCCTGCCCACCATGTCACTCCCAGGTCACACAGTAACACACACACTGCCCCCGCTCACCATGTCACTCCCAGGTCACACAGTGCCACACACACACTGCCCCCCGCTCACCATGTCACTCCCAGGTCACACAGTGACACACACACTGCCCCCGCTCACCATGTCACTCCCAGGTCACACAGTGCCACACACACACTGCCCCCGCTCACCATGTCACTCCCAGGTCACACAGTGACACACACACACTGCCCCCGCTCACCATGTCACTCCCAGGTCACACAGTGACACACACACTGCCCCCGCTCACCATGTCACTCCCAGGTCACACAGTGACACACACACTGCCCCCGCTCACCATGTCACTCCCAGGTCACACAGTGACACACACACACTGCCCCCGCTCACCATGTCACTCCCAGGTCACACAGTGACACACACACACTGCCCCCGCTCACCATGTCACCCCCAGGTCACACAGTGACACACACACTGCCCCCACTCACCATGTCACTCCCAGGTCACACAGTGACACACACACTGCCCCCGCTCACCATGTCACTCCCAGGTCACACAGTAACACACACACACTGCCCCCGCTCACCATGTCACTCCCAGGTCACACAGTGACACACACACACTGCCCCCGCTCACCATGTCACTCCCAGGTCACACAGTGACACACACACTGCCCCCGCTCACCATGTCACTCCCAGGTCACACAGTAACACACACACACTGCCCCCGCTCACCATGTCACTCCCAGGTCACACAGTGACACACACACTGCCCCCGCTCACCATGTCACTCCCAGGTCACACAGTAACACACACACACTGCCCCCGCTCACCATGTCACTCCCAGGTCACACAGTGACACACACACACTGCCCCCGCTCACCATGTCACTCCCAGGTCACACAGTGACACACACTGCTCCCGCTCACCATGTCACTCCCAGGTCACACAGTAACACACACACACTGCCCCCGCTCACCATGTCACTCCCAGGTCACACAGTGACACACACACACTGCCCCCGCTCACCATGTCATCCCAGGTCACACAGTGACACACACACACTGCCCCCGCTCACCATGTCACTCCCAGGTCACACAGTGACACACACACTGCCCCCGCTCACCATGTCACTCCCAGGTCACACAGTGACACACACACTGCCCCCGCTCACCATGTCACTCCCAGGTCACACAGTGACACACACTCACTGCCCCCGCTCACCATGTCACTCCCAGGTCACACAGTGACACACACACTGCCCCCGCTCACCATGTCACTCCCAGGTCACACAGTGACACACACACACTGCCCCCGCTCACTATGTCACTCCCAGGTCACACAGTGCCACACACACACTGCCCCCGCTCACCATGTCACTCCCAGGTCACACAGTGACACACACACTGCCCCCGCTCACCATGTCACTCCCAGGTCACACAGTGCCACACACACACTGCCCCCGCTCACCATGTCACTCCCAGGTCACACAGTGACACACACACACTGCCCCCGCTCACCATGTCACTCCCAGGTCACAAAGTGACACACACACACTGCCCCCGCTCACCATGTCACTCCCAGGTCACACAGTGACACACACACACTGCCCCCGCTCACCATGTCACTCCCAGGTCACACAGTGACACACACACTGCCCCCGCTCACCATGTCACTCCCAGGTCACACAGTGACACACACACACTGCCCCCGCTCACCATGTCACTCCCAGGTCACACAGTGACACACACACTGCCCCCGCTCACCATGTCACTCCCAGGTCACACAGTGACACACACACACTGCCCCCGCTCACCATGTCACTCCCAGGTCACACAGTAACACACACACTGCCCCCGCTCACCATGTCACTCCCAGGTCACACAGTGACACACACACACTGCCCCCGCTCACCATGTCACTCCCAGGTCACACAGTGACACACACACACTGCCCCCGCTCACCATGTCACTCCCAGGTCACACAGTGACACACACACACTGCTCCCGCTCACCATGTCACTCCCAGGTCACACAGTGACACACACTCACTGCCCCCGCTCACCATGTCATCCCAGGTCACACAGTGACACACACACACTGCCCCCCCCCCCCCGCTCACCATGTCACCCCCAGGTCACACAGTGACACACACACACTGCCCCCCCCCCCCCGCTCACCATGTCACTCCCAGGTCACACAGTGACACACACACACTGCCCCCGCTCACCATGTCACTCCCAGGTCACACAGTGACACACACACACTGCCCCCGCTCACCATGTCACTCCCAGGTCACACAGTGACACACACACTGCCCCCGCTCACCATGTCACTCCCAGGTCACACAGTGACACACACACTGCCCCCCGCTCACCATGTCACTCCCAGGTCACACAGTGACACACACACACTGCCCCCGCTCACCATGTCACTCCCAGGTCACATAGTGACACACACACACTGCCCCCGCTCACCATGTCACTCCCAGATCACACAGTGACACACACACTGCCCCCGCTCACCATGTCACTCTCAGGTCACACAGTGACACACACACACTGCCCCCGCTCACCATGTCACTCCCAGGTCACACAGTAACACACACACACTGCTCCCGCTCACCATGTCACTCCCAGGTCACACAGTGACACACACACTGCCCCCGCTCACCATGTCACTCCCAGGTCACACAGTGACACACACTCACTGCCCCCGTTCTCCATGTCACTCCCATGACACACAGTGACACACACACACTGCCCCCGCTCACCATGTCACTCCCAGGTCACACAGTGACACACACACACTGCCCCCGCTCACCATGTCACTCCCAGGTCACACAGTGACACACACACTGCCCCCGCTCACCATGTCACTCCCAGGTCACACAGTGACACACACACTGCCCCCACTCACCATGTCACTCCCAGGTCACACAGTGACACACACTGCCCCCGCTCACCATGTCACTCCCAGGTCACACAGTGACACACACACACTGCCCCCCGCTCACCATGTCACTCCCAGGTCACACAGTGACACACACACACTGCCCCCGCTCACCATGTCACTCCCAGGTCACACAGTGACACACACACACTGCCCCCGCTCACCATGTCACTCCCAGGTCACACAGTGACACACACACTGCCCCCGCTCACCATGTCACTCCCAGGTCACACAGTGACACACACACACTGCCCCCACTCACCATGTCACTCCCAGGTCACACAGTGACACACACTCACTGCCCCCGTTCTCCATGTCACTCCCATGACACACAGTGACACACACACACTGCCCCCGCTCACCATGTCACTCCCAGGTCACACAGTGACACACACACACTGCCCCCGCTCACCATGTCACTCCCAGGTCACACAGTGACACACACACACTGCCCCCGCTCACCATGTCACTCCCAGGTCACACAGTGACACACACACACTGCCCCCGCTCACCATGTCACTCCCAGGTCACACAGTGACACACACACACTGCCCCCGCTCACCATGTCACTCCCAGGTCACACAGTGACACACACACACTGCCCCCGCTCACCATGTCACTCCCAGGTCACACAGTGACACACACACACTGCCCCCGCTCACCATATCACTCCCAGGTCACACAGTGACACACACACTGCCCCCGCTCACCATGTCACTCCCAGGTCACACAGTGACACACACACTGCCCCCACTCACCATGTCACTCCCAGGTCACACAGTGACACACACTGCCCCCGCTCACCATGTCACTCCCAGGTCACACAGTGACACACACACACTGCCCCCGCTCACCATGTCACTCCCAGGTCACACAGTGACACACACACACTGCCCCCGCTCACCATGTCACTCCCAGGTCACACAGTAACACACACACTGCCCCCGCTCACCATGTCACTCCCAGGTCACACAGTGACACACACACTGCCCCCGCTCACCATGTCACTCCCAGGTCACACAGTGACACACACACACTACCCCCGCTCACCATGTCACTCCCAGGTCACACAGTGACACACACACACTGCCCCCGCTCACCATGTCACACAGTGACACACACACACTGCCCCCGCTCACCATGTCACACAGTGACACACACACTGCCCCCGCTCACCATGTCACACAGTGACACACACACTGCCCCCGCTCACCATGTCACACAGTGACACACACACTGCCCCCGCTCACCATATCACACAGTGACACACACACTGCCCCCGCTCACCATGTCACTCCCAGGTCACACAGTGACACACACACACTGCCCCCGCTCACCATGTCACTCCCAGGTCACACAGTGACACACACACTGCCCCCGCTCACCATGTCACTCCCAGGTCACACAGTGACACACACACTGCCCCCGCTCACCATGTCACTCCCAGGTCACACAGTGACACACACACTGCCCCCGCTCACCATGTCACACAGTGACACACACACTGCCCCCGCTCACCATGTCACACAGTGACACACACACACTGCCCCCGCTCACATGTCACACAGTGACACACACACTGCCCCCGCTCACCATGTCACACAGTGACACACACACTGCCCCCGCTCACCATGTCACACAGTGACACACACACTGCCCCCGCTCACCATGTCACACAGTGACACACACACTGCCCCCGCTCACCATGTCACACAGTGACACACACACTGCCCCCGCTCACCATGTCACACAGTGACACACACACTGCCCCCGCTCACCATGTCACACAGTGACACACACACTGCCCCCGCTCACCATGTCACACAGTGACACACACTGCCCCCGCTCACCATATCACACAGTGACACACACTGCCCCCGCTCACCATGTCACACAGTGACACACACACTGCCCCCGCTCACCATGTCACACAGTGACACACACACACACTGCCCCCGCTCACCATGTCACACAGTGACACACACACTGCCCCCGCTCACCATGTCACACAGTGACACACACTGCCCCCGCTCACCATATCACACAGTGACACACACACTGCCCCCGCTCACCATGTCACACAGTGACACACACACACACTGCCCCCGCTCACCATGTCACACAGTGACACACACACTGCCCCCGCTCACCATGTCACACAGTGACACACACTGCCCCCGCTCACCATGTCACACAGTGACACACACACTGCCCCCGCTCACCATGTCACACCCAGGTCACACAGTGACACACACACTGCCCCCGCTCACCATGTCACACCCAGGTCACACAGTGACACACACACTGCCCCCGCTCACCATGTCACACAGTGACACACACACTGCCCCTGCTCACCATGTCACACAGTGACACACACACTGCCCCCGCTCACCATGTCACACAGTGACACACACTGCCCCCGCTCACCATGTCACACAGTGACACACACACTGCCCCCGCTCACCATGTCACACAGTGACACACACACTGCCCCCACTCACCATGTCACACAGTGACACACACACTGCCCCCGCTCACCATGTCACACAGTGACACACACACTGCCCCCGCTCACCATGTCACACAGTGACACACACACTGCCCCTGCTCACCCTGTCACTCCCAGGTCACACAGTGACACACACACTGCCCCCCGCTCACCATGTCACTCCCAGGTCACACAGTGACACACACACTGCCCCTGCTCACCCTGTCACTCCCAGGTCACACAGTGACAAACACACACTGCCCCCGCTCACCATGTCACTCCCAGGTCACACAGTGACACACACACTGCCCCCGCTCACCATGTCACTCCCAGGTCACACAGTGACACACACACACTGCCCCCGCTCACCATGTCACTCCCAGGTCACACAGTGACACACACACACTGCCCCCGCTCACCATGTCACTCCCAGGTCACACAGTGACACACACACTGCCCCCGCTCACCATGTCACTCCCAGGTCACACAGTGACACACACACTGCCCCCGCTCACCATGTCACTCCCAGGTCACACAGTGACACACACACTGCCCCCGCTCACCATGTCACTCCCAGGTCACTTAGTGACACACACACTGCCCCCGCTCACCATGTCACTCCCAGGTCACACAGTGACACACACACACTGCCCCCGCTCACCATGTCACTCCCAGGTCACACAGTGACACACACACTGCCCCCGCTCACCATGTCACTCCCAGGTCACACAGTGACACACACACACTGCCCCCGCTCACCATGTCACACAGTGACACACACACTGCCCCCGCTCACCATGTCACACAGTGACACACACTGCCCCCGCTCACCATGTCACACAGTGACACACACACTGCCCCTGCTCACCATGTCACACAGTGACACACACACTGCCCCCGCTCACCATGTCACACAGTGACACACACTGCCCCCGCTCACCATGTCACACAGTGACACACACACTGCTCCCACTCACCATGTCACACAGTGACACACACACTGCCCCCGCTCACCATGTCACACCCAGGTCACACAGTGACACACACACTGCCCCCGCTCACCATGTCACACAGTGACACACACACTGCCCCCGCTCACAATGTCACACAGTGACACACACACTGCCCCCGCTCACCATGTCACACCCATGTCACACAGTGACACACACACTGCCCCCGCTCACCATGTCACACAGTGACACACACACTGCCCCTGCTCACCATGTCACACAGTGACACACACACTGCCCCCGCTCACCATGTCACACAGTGACACACACTGCCCCCGCTCACCATGTCACACAGTGACACACACACTGCCCCCGCTCACCATGTCACACAGTGACACACACACTGCCCCCGCTCACCATGTCACACAGTGACACACACTGCCCCCGCTCACCATATCACACAGTGACACACACTGCCCCCGCTCACCATGTCACACAGTGACACACACACTGCCCCCGCTCACCATGTCACACAGTGACACACACACTGCCCCCGCTCACCATGTCACACAGTGACACACACTGCCCCCGCTCACCATATCACACAGTGACACACACTGCCCCCGCTCACCATGTCACACAGTGACACACACACTGCCCCCGCTCACCATGTCACACAGTGACACACACACACACTGCCCCCGCTCACCATGTCACACAGTGACACACACACTGCCCCCGCTCACCATGTCACACAGTGACACACACTGCCCCCGCTCACCATATCACACAGTGACACACACACTGCCCCCGCTCACCATGTCACACAGTGACACAAACACACACTGCCCCCGCTCACCATGTCACACAGTGACACACACACTGCCCCCGCTCACCATGTCACACAGTGACACACACTGCCCCCGCTCACCATGTCACACAGTGACACACACACTGCCCCCGCTCACCATGTCACACCCAGGTCACACAGTGGCACACACACTGCCCCCGCTCACCATGTCACACCCAGGTCACACAGTGACACACACACTGCCCCCGCTCACCATGTCACACAGTGACACACACACTGCCCCTGCTCACCATGTCACACAGTGACACACACACTGCCCCCGCTCACCATGTCACACAGTGACACACACACTGCCCCCGCTCACCATGTCACACAGTGACACACACTGCCCCCGCTCACCATGTCACACAGTGACACACACACTGCCCCCGCTCACCATGTCACACAGTGACACACACACTGCCCCCACTCACCATGTCACACAGTGACACACACACTGCCCCCGCTCACCATGTCACACAGTGACACACACACTGCCCCCGCTCACCATGTCACACAGTGACACACACACTGCCCCTGCTCACCCTGTCACTCCCAGGTCACACAGTGACACACACACTGCCCCCCGCTCACCATGTCACTCCCAGGTCACACAGTGACACACACACTGCCCCTGCTCACCCTGTCACTCCCAGGTCACACAGTGACAAACACACACTGCCCCCGCTCACCATGTCACTCCCAGGTCACACAGTGACACACACACTGCCCCCGCTCACCATGTCACTCCCAGGTCACACAGTGACACACACACACTGCCCCCCGCTCACCATGTCACTCCCAGGTCACACAGTGACACACACACTGCCCCCGCTCACCATGTCACTCCCAGGTCACACAGTGACACACACACTGCCCCCGCTCACCATGTCACTCCCAGGTCACACAGTGACACACACACACTGCCCCCGCTCACCATGTCACTCCCAGGTAACACAGTGACACACACACTGCCCCCGCTCACCATGTCACTCCCAGGTCACACAGTGACACACACACACTGCCCCCCGCTCACCATGTCACTCCCAGGTCACACAGTGACACACACACTGCCCCCGCTCACCATGTCACTCCCAGGTCACTTAGTGACACACACACTGCCCCCGCTCACCATGTCACTCCCAGGTCACACAGTGACACACACACACTGCCCCCGCTCACCATGTCACTCCCAGGTCACACAGTGACACACACACTGCCCCCGCTCACCATGTCACTCCCAGGTCACACAGTGACACACACACACTGCCCCCGCTCACCATGTCACACAGTGACACACACTGCCCCCGCTCACCATGTCACACAGTGACACACACACTGCCCCTGCTCACCATGTCACACAGTGACACACACACTGCCCCCGCTCACCATGTCACACAGTGACACACACTGCCCCCGCTCACCATGTCACACAGTGACACACACACTGCCCCCGCTCACCATGTCACACAGTGACACACACTGCCCCCGCTCACCATGTCACACAGTGACACACACACTGCTCCCACTCACCATGTCACACAGTGACACACACACTGCCCCCGCTCACCATGTCACACCCAGGTCACACAGTGACACACACACTGCCCCCGCTCACCATGTCACACAGTGACACACACACTGCCCCCGCTCACAATGTCACACAGTGACACACACACTGCCCCCGCTCACCATGTCACACCCAGGTCACACAGTGACACACACACTGCCCCCGCTCACCATGTCACACAGTGACACACACACTGCCCCTGCTCACCATGTCACACAGTGACACACACACTGCCCCCGCTCACCATGTCACACAGTGACACACACTGCCCCCGCTCACCATGTCACACAGTGACACACACACTGCCCCCGCTCACCATGTCACACAGTGACACACACTGCCCCCGCTCACCATGTCACACAGTGACACACACACTGCCCCCGCTCACCATGTCACACAGTGACACACACACTGCCCCCGCTCACCATGTCACACAGTGACACACACACTGCCCCCGCTCACCATGTCACACAGTGACACACACACTGCCCCCGCTCACCATGTCACTCAGTGACACACACACACACTGCCCCCGCTCACCATGTCACACCCAGGTCACACAGTGACACACACACTGCCCCCGCTCACCATGTCACACAGTGACACACACTGCCCCCGCTCACCATGTCACACAGTGACACACACACTGCCCCCGCTCACCATGTCACACCCAGGTCACACAGTGACACACACACTGCCCCCGCTCACCATGTCACACAGTGACACACACACTGTCCCCGCTCACCATGTCACACAGTGACACACACACTGCCCACGCTCACCATGTCACACAGTGACACACACACTGCCCCCGCTCACCATGTCACACCCAGGTCACACAGTGACACACACACTGCCCCCGCTCACCATGTCACACAGTGACACACACACTGCCCCCGCTCACCATGTCACACAGTGACACACACACTGCCCACGCTCACCATGTCAGTGCCCAAGTCTATGCACAGGATGGTGATGGTGCCCAGGGGAAGTGGGATATTGGCCATGATGAAGAGCAGGAAGGGGGTGATCTCGGGGATGTTGCTGGTCAGAGTGTACGCGATGGACTTCTTCAGGTTATCAAAGATCAGGCGCCCTGTGGTAGAGGAGACATTCAGCACCTAACATGCAGGAAGCCCCTTACCCCAGCCAGGCAGCAGGAACAGGGGGGTTAGGGAACAGGCAAGGCAAGAGACCAATAGGGGGAGCAAGGGGTTCCACAAACAGGTCAGAGATATCACAGGGGGAGGGCAGAGAATAGTTACCCCAGTAATGGGAGAAGGGGCGAGGGGGAGGTAATATAGACGTTCCGCTAGATGAAGGCATCACAGGGTTACCCTATGACTGCAGGGAGCACAGAGCTCTCTATGGATGGGTCAGTAGTATAGGGGTATCAGTAATGGGTTATCTCTTGGGAAAGGGGAGTACTAACGAAGTGTCAGTACCAAGTTACCCCTGGGATGGGGAATACAACATTTTTTCCTGGGTGGGGTATTAATGCACAGTTTCACGCTGGACTGGGTATCAATACTCCTTTAACCCAGCCTCTCACCCTCTTCCACTCCGGTGACGATAGAAGCAAAGTTATCATCCAGCAGAATCATGTCGGCTGCCTGCTTGGAAACGTCTGAGCCTGCAATGCCCATAGCCACCCCGATATCTGCCTTCTTCAGAGCAGGCGAGTCATTCACCCCATCACCTGTCACCGCCACAATGGCACCCTGAAGAGAGGAGGGAGACACGAGAGACAGAGACCTGGTGACACAGGTCACATGTGCCTGGCACTGCCAATCCATCTGTCCAGCATTCCTTACCACACTACTGGAGCTCTATAAAGAGTATTTTGCATGCCATGTATCCACTTTTTGCCCAAGCATGCCCAGGAACCTCACCAGTGCCCTCTACATCCTCTACACTCTGTGACCAGACCCTTTCAGTGCCCTCACCTGGCGCTGGCAGCCCTCCACAATGATGAGTTTCTGCTGGGGGGAGGTGCGGGCGAAGACAATCTCGGTGTGGTTCTGCAGGATCTCGTCCATCAGGTCCGTGTCCATCTCCTTCAGATCCGTCCCATGGATCACGCAGGCCTTGGCGTCCCTGGAAAGAGGGGCATCAACCCCACAAAGTTATCAACAACAAGGGGGCGTCAACCCCACAAAGGTATCAACAACATGGGGGCATCAACCCCACAAAGGTATCAACAACATGGGGGCATCAACCCCACAAAGGTATCAACAACATGGGGGCATCAACCCCACAAAGGTATCAACAACATGGGGGCATCAACCCCACAAAGGTATCAACAACATGGGGCGTCAACCCCACAAAGGTATCAACAACATGGGGCGTCAACCCCACAAAGGTATCAACAACATGGGGCGTCAACCCTACAAAAGGAATCAACAACATGGGGGCGTCAACCCCACAAAGGTATCAACAACATGGGGGCGTCAACCCCACAAAGGTATCAACAACATGGGGCATCAACCCCACAAAAGGAATCAACAACATGGGGGCGTGAACCCCACAAAGGTATCAACAACATGGGGGCATCAACCCCAAAAAGGTATCAACAACATGGGGGCGTCAACCCCACAAAGGTATCAACAACATGGGGGCGTCAACCCCAAAAAGGTATCCCTCACAAAGGTATCAACAACACGGGGGCATCAACCCCACAAAGGTATCAACAATATGGGGCGTCAACCACACAAAAGTATCAACAACATGGGGGCATCAACCCCACAAAGGTATCAACAACATGGGGGCGTCAACCCCACAAAGGTATCAACAACATGGGGGCGTCAACCCCACAAAGGTATCAACAACATGGGGCGTCAACTCCACAAAAGGATTCAACAACATGGGGGCGTCAACCCCACAAAGGTATCAACAACATGGGGGCGTCAACCCCACAAAGGTATCAACAACATGGGGGCGTCAACCACACAAAAATATCAACAACATGGGGGCGTCAACCCCACAAAGGTATCAACAACATGGGGGCGTCAACCCCACAAAGGTATCAACAACATGGGGCGTCAACCACACAAAGGTATCACAACATGGGGCATCAACCCCACAAAAAAGGATTCAACAACATGGGGCGTCAACTCCACACAGGTATCAACAACATGGGGGTGTCAACCCCACAAAAGGTATCAACAACATGGGGGTGTCAACCCCACAAAGGTATCAACAACATTGGGGCGTCCACTCCCACCCTATGACTCCCAGCCCCTATCATATCAAACCCCAAAACGACCAATCCTGTTGACACCCGTCCCATAGTACTCCCCCACACACCCCCTGCCCCTCCCTCTTGGTCCTCGCTGGCACACCTGGGGTTAACCTGGCTGACCGGGATGTTGAGTCTCGCCGCTATGTCCTCCACAGTCTCGTTGCCCTCAGAGATGATCCCCACTCCTTTGGCGATGGCCTTGGCTGTGATTGGATGGTCACCGGTCACCATGATGACCTGTGGAAGGTCAAAATCAAAGACCGACAATAGCAGTGCGATTACCTACCGCTTCCTGTGTTAGTGTATATTTGTGTCTGTTTGTCTATGTGTGTCACACTGTGTGTGCCTGTCCCTCTGCCTGTGTGTCACACTGTGTGTGTATGTCCCTCTGCCCGTGTGTGTCACTATATGTCTGTCTCTCTGCCTGTGTGTCACACTGTATGTGTCTGTCCCTCTGCCTGTGTGTCACACTGTGTGTGTCTGTCCTTCTGCCTGCCTGTGTCAGACTGTGTGTATCTTTCCTTCTGCCTGTGTGTGTCACTATGTGTGTTTCTGTCTCTCTGCCTGTATGTGTCTGTCCCTCTGCCCGTGTGTGTGTTATACTGTGTATGTTTGTGCCACACTGTGTGTGTCTGTCCCTCTGCCTGTGTGTGTGTGTCACACCGTGTCTGTCCCTCTGCCTGTATGTCACACTGTGTTTGTCTGTCCCTCAGCCCGTGTGTCACACTGTGTGTGTCGGTCCCTCAGCCCGTGTGTCACACTGTGTGTGTCGGTCCCTCTGCCTGTGTGTGTCGGTCCCTCTGCCTGTGTGTGTCGGTCCCTCTGCCTGTGTGTGTCGCTCCCTCTGCCTGTGTGTGTCGCTCCCTCTGCCTGTGTGTGTCGCTCCCTCTGCCTGTGTGTGTCGCTCCCTCTGCCTGTGTGTGTCACACTGTGTGTGTGTGATGGTGAAGGGGTAACCAGGACAGTAAATAAAGGTATCTGGCCCGGCTGGGTGCCCCTGAGCCATATTGGGGAATTGTGATGGTCAGCTCTGCAACCCGATCATGGCATGCAACACCGTGTTTTGTGATAAAACTGTATATGTGTGTCTTATTATTCCAGGAGTGTTAAGCAGCGGACATTTCCCTGCTTCAGCACAGACCAGAATAGTAAGACCGGGCAGGGGAATTAATTACATTCAGGTCCCCTGGTATATGCACAAGAACCCCAGAACCAGGGGGGGGTTCAGAGCAAAGTCATTTTTAAGATTATGTGTGTAACTGTGGCAGTGTTTTCGTGTAAGTGCGTGAAAGGAAAAATGGTTTTAAAACCCAGCGTCTAGCAGCATCCAGGCTTACCCCAGGGCTCTGTCCTGGGACCCCTTCTCTTTTCTCTTTACACACGCTCTCTGTGGGGGTACCCTAGGGCTCTGTCCTGGGACCCCTTCTCTTTTCTCTGTATACACTCTCTCTAGGTGACCTAATAACATCTTTTGGGTTTAATTATCACCTCTATGCTGACGACACACACATTTACCTTTCAACACCCGACTTTACACCTGCTGTACAGACCAAAGTTTCTGAATGTCTCTCTGCTATATCATCCTGGATGGCCCTCCACCGCCTTAAACTCAACATGGCTAAAACAGAGCTCCTCATACTTCCTCCCAAACCTGGCCCTACTACCTCCTTCCACATTACTGTTGGAACTACGATCATTCACCCAGTAGCCCAAGCACGCTGCCTAGGGGTCACACTCGACTCCTCTCTCACATTCGCCCCTCACATTCAAAACATTTCTAAAACCTGTCGCTTTTTCCTCCGCAATATAACAAAGATACGCCCTTTCCTCTGTTGCTCGACTGCTAAAACTCTGACTCAGGCCCTCATTCTCTCCCGTCTTGATTACTGTAACCTCCTGCTGTCGGCCTTCCTGCCTCTCACCTGTCTCCCCTACAATCTACCCTAAACGCTGCTGCCAGAATCACTCTACTCTTTCCTAGATCTGTTTCAGCATCTCCCCTCATGAAATCCCTCTCCTGGCTTCCGATCAAATCCCGCATCTCACACTCCATTCTTCTCCGCACTTTTAAAGCTTTACACTCCTCTGCCCCTCCTTACATCTCAGCCCTAATTTCTCGTTATGCACCATCCAGACTCTTGCGTTCTTCTCAAGGATGTCTTCTTTCTACCCCCTTTGTATCTAAAGCCCTCTCCCGCCTTAAACCTTTTTCACTGACTGCCCCCCACCTCTGGAATGCCCTTCCCCTCAGTAACCGACTAGCACCCTCTCTATCCATCTTTAAGACCCACCTCAAGACACACTTGCTTAAAGAAGCATATGAATAGCACTGTGGATATTCTGAACACGATACATAAAGCTTGGCCCCCTGCAGACGCACTTACTAGAACTCCCTCCTCCTGTCTCTGTACGTTCTCCCTACCTAACAATTAGACTGTAAGCTCCTCGGGGCAGGGACTCCTCTTCCTTAATGTTACTTTTATGTCTGAAGCACTTATTCACATGATCTGTTATTTATATTATCTGTTATTTATATGATTACAACATGTATTACTACTGTGAAGCGCTATGTACATTAGCGGCGCTATATAAATAAAGACATACAATACAATACCCCGCATTAACGTACGCAATGGGTACAGAGCATGTATGTAAAGTGAAAATGTACTTAAAGTGAAGCACTCCCTTTTCCCCACTTATCGATGCATGTACTGTACTGCAATCGTCATATACGTGCATAACTGATGTAAATAACGCATGTGTAACAGGCTCTACAGTCTCCCCGCTTGCGCACAGCTTCAGTACAGGTAGGGAGCCGGTATTGCTGTTCAGGACGTGCTGACAGGCGCATGCGTGAGCTGCCGTTTGCCTATTGGGCGATATGTCCTTACTCGCGAGTGTACTTACAGTGAGTGTCCTTAAACCGGGGTATGCCTGTACTGTAGCAGGCAGCGTTTTGCTAACTTTCGCTAGGAAGCTCCTAGCACCGTGATATTTGCTGTGAGCACTGTTCAGGTAAAATCAGGAACTATCATGTCGCGCAATATATATAAAATATATTATATAAAAAATGGATGAATTAAAGTCCCCCTATTTTAATTGTACCAACATGTTAGGCATATGGGGATTTTCATCTAACACACCAGAGACAGAGTGGCTACTCCGCCCTCTGAGCTTCAAAGGCAGTCCAGGATATGGAGGTGTTAAACCTTTTGTTAGCAAGGGGGGGAGAGGAAGAGAATTTCAATAAACCCTCCTGGCCAGTTTCAAAGGCAGTCCAGGATATGGAGGTGTTAAACCTTTTGTTAGCAAGGAAGAGAATTTCAAAGCCACCCTGGCAAGTGGCTGCTCTGCTCAGACTGAGCGGCGCCAGGTAGAGGGGACGGGCCTCATATGCTAAGCAGCCAATGTGCAAAGTTGGCACATGCCCAGAGCAGACTGAGAAGCCCCTCTGCCAGGTTTGCAAAGTATGGGCAACTCCGTGATAGGGGGAAGGAATTATTCCCACGGAGAAGATAGGTTGCACTGGTTAAGCATAGGAATGTTAACCCTATAAGAACCTGTGCAGCCCATCTGAAAGGAGATTCACCTAAGATTTATCATGCAGTGAAAGATCCATCCTGTAACAAGACTTAACATCGTAACCAGTAAGTGTATTTTTCGTTGTAATTGTAAAGCAAGCTGTGTGTGTTCATTCTGTAAATAAATTACAATGTATTTTATCTCTTGCTTTGCTCAATTAAAGGATCCGGGTATTTTGGTGTTAAAAGTTCTGATCTCCCGTGACAAGATTTTTTTCTGGTGGCAGCGGCAGGATCTGATTGAGCCTATGGTATAGTATCCTGTGGGATCCTATAGCATAGCGAGACTCGAAAGTTGCGTGCTCCCAAAGCAAGAGGTAGCATACACATGGTTTGCAAGAGCACGAAAAATACAGTCCCCTTTTGTCCCATAACCTTTGTGCCTGCGAGTGAAACATGGATAAGCGAGCAGGACGATTCGGGACTTGGGATCATGCCCAGATCATTGTCCGGTGTGAGGATTATGGCTTACTGATGGCTGGTCAGTCAAAGGTGCTGCTGGAGGAGGATTTGGAACAGCATGAAGCAGGCACTGCTTATCCTGAGGGCACGGAGCCCGTAGCTGCAGCCGCAGTGATTACACTTCAGCCCGGGCTGCTGGAGATTCTTCCAGCCCCGGCGGGAGATGGACAGGGGGAGGGAGAGGATGCGCACCGGGATAATGGTGAAGGATTTGGTCTTGGGGGTGCGGGAGGGATAGTCCCTGTGGCTACTGAACTCGCTAACCCTGGACTCACAGCACTTCTTGCCTAATGGGGGGAAAGAGCTACAGCAGATGAGAGAATTCGGATGCTGGCAGCTTACACGGACAAGTGTCCCCTCACTCTCCCTTGATCAACGGAGAGCAGGCTGTCCCCCAAGTCAATCCCCACAGCTTCAACAAGTTTGTCTGTGGCACAGACAAAATCTACGGTTTTCTATCAGACTTTGAAACTCAGTGTCTGAGATACCGGGTGCCACGACGGGACTGGGTGCTGCGGGTGCCCCCCTTGTTGTCTGGGATTGCTAAAGAAACCCTGCAGAGCATCACACGAGAAGACCGGGATGACTATGAACATGTATGTGCTTTGCTGCTGTTGCAGTATGCCCTCACTCCAGAAGCATACCGGGCAAGTTCAGGACAGGGGAGTGTTATCCCAAGGAGTCCTATGTCAACTATGGTGCCCGCATTGCATGGGAAGGCACTCAGTGGGTGGAGGGTTGAGGTGCTACAAGAAACCACACTTTGCTCGACTTGATTTTCCAGGAGCAGTTACTGCAGCAGTGTCCCTCGGACATGTGAGCATGGGTCTTTGACCGTAAACCTAAGACCCATGTGGAAGCTGCAAGGATGGCTGATGAGTATGTGACCAGTCGCTCTTTGGATGATAATGGGGCTCCCAAGAAACCGTCTGTGCCAGCAAAGTAATCCCAGCAGACTCCTCAGTGGGTGCACAAGCCGGCAGCAGAGAACCGCGTTTCAAAAGCTGCGGAGTTTAAACACGAGAGGAGATGTTCTCCCAGCAACAAAGTGGGGCACATCAGACCAGATTGTCTGGACTGTGTAAAGTCCGGTGGACCCCATCAGAGGCAACGTTCTCCAGCTGCGAGGCCGGTCGCCCAGGTGCGACAGGCACACACAGAGGAACCAAGTACAGCCGCGGAATCAACCCATAGAGGGACGTCCACGGAGAGATCTGCACTTGTTTCCCCAGGACCAGCAGCGGAGACAGAGGGACATCAGGTTGCACCAGTCAGGATGCAGCCCAGCGATGTCCGGCAGAAGCATCTGCGGAAGGTGACCATCGGAGATCGCCAAGCGGACAGCTTGCTCGATTGCACCATTACCCTGACCAAATATGGTCTGACCAGAGGATTTGCTCCCGGGCACCGGGATGCAAGTGACCATGCCAGATGGAGGACCGCGGTTACTCCATGTTGCCCGGGTGTTTTTGGATTGGGGTGCCGGACATGGCATGAGGGAGGTGGGGGTATTGTCTGGATTAGATGCCACAGTTTTGCTCGGTAACGACCTGGGGCATGTAACCTGTGTGTTCACAGCAGAGCTGGCTCCTGTTGCAGCAATTACTAGGAGCCAGTCATCAAGGATCGCAGCAGATTCATCCCCTGTCCCCCTGCATTTGGGGCCAACAGTTCCAGCAGTCTCTGCGGAGACTAGACAGGTAAGCGAGACTGAGTCGCGACTAGAGACTGACCTACTGTTCCCTTTACCTGTTCCTGATTTAGAGACTAACGGTGGGTGGTTAGTGTTAGGGACAGGGTTTAGGGATGCGGTGAAAGCTGACCCCAGCTTGGAAGGTATGAGACTTCGGACGTCCGAGTCTAGGGCAAGTGAATTTCAAAGCCACCCTGGCAAATGGCTGCTCTGCCAGACTGAGCGGCGCCAGGTAGAGGGGACGGGCCTCGTATGCTAAGCGGCCAAGGTGCAATGTTGGCACATGCCCAGAGCCGACAGAGAAGCCCCTCTGCCAGGTTTGCAAAGTAATGGCACCTTCGTGATAGGGGGAAGGAATTATTCCCACGGAGTAGATTGGCTGCATGGGTTAAGTATAGGCCTGTTTAGTGCTTAAGAAGCCCTGCAGTCTATCAAGAAGCAGTTCCATCATGTAACAAGATTCATCATGCAGTGAAAGATCCATCCTGTAACCAGACTTAACAGCCTAACTAGTAAGTGTATTTCTCGTTGTAACTGTAAATCAACCTGTGTATGTTCATTCTGTAAATAAAACACAATTTATTTTATCTCTTGCTTTGCTCAATCAAAGGATCCGGGTATTTTGGTGTTAAAAGTTCTGATCTCCTGTGACAGTGTCTGTCCCACTGTGTGTGTCACACTGTGTGTGTCTATCCTTCTGCCTGTGTATGCCATACTTTGTGTGTCTATCCTTCTGCCTGTGTGTCACAGCTGTGTGTGTCTATCCCTCTGTGTGTGTCACACTGTGTGTGTCTATCCTTCTGCCTGTGTGTCACCTCCCATATCCACACCCGGGGGGTGATCTCGCCCGCACAGGGTGGAAACGTTCTCCCTCTCTGCCCTCTCTCCTTCCTCCCTCCTCCCATATCCCCACCCAGGGAGTGATCTCGCCCGCACAGGGTGGAAACATCCGTCCTCTCGGCCCTCTCACCTTGATCCCTGCACTCCGGCATTTGCCCACGGCGTCCGGCACGGCAGCACGGGGAGGGTCGATCATGGACATGAGTCCCACAAAACACATGTTCTCCGTTTTAAAATTCACGTCCTCGGTGTCAAAGGCGAATCCCTTGGGGTGCAGCTCCTCGGGGAAGTAATAATGGCAGAAACCTGAGGGAGAGAGGAGCCGGGCTCAGGGGGGGAGGCCAAGTGCAGGTCACCACTCACACTCACCGCTATACCCAGCACTGTATCCGCTCATCTCCATACCCAGCACCCTCTGCACTCACACTCACCCCCATACCCAGCACTGTATCCGCTCATCTCCATACCAAGCACTCTCTCCACTCACACTCGCCTCCATACCCAGCATTCTCTCCACTCACACTCACATCCATACCCAGCACTGTATCCGCTCATCTCCATACCCAGCACCCTCTGCACTCACACTCACCTCCATACCCAGCACTGTATCCGCTCATCTCCATACCCTGCACCCTCCCCACTCACACTCCCCTCCATACTCAGCACCTTATCAGCTCACCTCCATAGCCAGCACCCTCTCCGCTCAACTCCATACACAGCACCATCTCTACTCACTCACCTCCATAACCAGCACCATATCAGCTCACCTCCATACCCTGCAACCTCTCCGCTCACACTCACCTCCATACCCAGCACCATCTCTACTCACTCACCTCCATAACCAGCACCCTCTCCGCTCAACTCCATACACAGCACCATCTCTACTCACACTCACCTCCATAACCAGCACCATATCAGCTCACCTCCATACCCTGCAACCTCTCCGCTCACACTCACCTCCATACCCAGCACCATCTCTACTCACTCACCTCCATAACCAGCACCCTCTCCGCTCAACTCCATACACAGCACCATCTCTACTCACACTCACCTCCATAACCAGCACCATATCAGCTCACCTGCATACCCTGCAACCTCTCCACTCACACTCACCTCCATACTCAGCACCATCTCTACTCACTCACCTCCATAACCAGCACCATATCAGCTCACCTCCATACCCTGCAACCTCTCCACTCACACTCACCTCCATACCCAGCACCATCTCTACTCACTCACCTCCATACCCTGAAACCTCTCCGCTCACACTCACCTCCATACCCAGCACCATCTCTACTCACTCACCTCCATAACCAGCACCATATCAGTTCACCTCCATACCCTGCAACCTCTCCACTCACACTCACCTCCATACCCAGCACCATCTCTACGCACTCACCTCCATAACCAGCACCATATCAGCTCACCTCCATACCCTGCAACCTCTTCGCTCACACTCACCTCCATACCCAGCACCATCTCTACTCACTCACCTCCATAACCAGCACCATATCAGCTCACCTCCATACCCTGCACCCTCTACATTCACACAACTCCACACCCGGCACCCACTCCACTCTCATACACCTCCACACCCAGCACCCACTCCACTCTCACACAACTCCACACCCAGCACCCTCTCCACTCTCACACACCTCCACATCCGGCACCCACTCCACTCTCACACACCTCCATACCCAGCACCCTCTCCACTCGCAACCACCTCCACACCCGGCACCCACTCCACTCGCAACCACCTCCACACCCGGCACCCTCTCCATTAACACTCACATCCATACCCAGCACCCTCTCCACTCACACTCCTCCACACCTGGCACCCTCTCTCCTCACCCAGCACTCTCTACTACCAAACACTGGAAATAATACACAGCAGTCTCTACACCCCAAAACTCCACTCCATACCCAGCACTCTACACCCCAAAACTCCACTCCATACCCCGCACTCCCCACACCCCGATTCTCTGATCCATACCCAGCACTCCCCACACCCCGATTCTCTAATCCGTACCCAGCACTCCCCACACCCCGATTCTCTAATCCATACCCAGCACTCCCCACACCCCGATTCTCTAATCCATACCCAGCACTCCCCACACCCCGATTCTCTAATCCCTACCCAGCACTCCCCACACCCCGATTCTCTAATCCATACCCAGCACTCCCCACACCCCGATTCTCTAATCCATACCCAGCACTCCCACACCCCGATTCTCTAATCCATACCTAGCACTCCCCACACCCCGATTCTCTAATCCATACCCAGCACTCCCCACACCCCGATTCTCTAATCCCTACCCAGCACTCCCCACACCCCGATTCTCTAATCCCTACCCAGCACTCCCCACACCCCGATTCTCTAATCCCTACCCAGTACTCCCCACACCCCGATTCTCTAATCCATACCCAGCACTCCCCACACCCCGATTCTCTAATCCCTACCCAGCACTCCCCACACCCCGATTCTCTAATCCATACCCAGCACTCCCCACACCCCGATTCTCTAATCCATACCCAGCACTCCCCACACCCCGTTTCTCTAATCCATACCCAGCACTCCCCACACCCCGATTCTCTAATCCATACCCAGCACTCCCCACACCCCGATTCTCTAATCCACACCCAGCACTCCCCACACCCCGATTCTCTAATCCATACCCAGCACTCCCCACACCCCGATTCTCTAATCCATACCCAGCACTCCCCACACCCCGATTCTCTAATCCATACCCAGCACTCCCCACACCCCGATTCTCTAATCCATACCTAGCACTCCCCACACCCCGATTCTCTAATCCACACCCAGCACTCCCCACACCCCGATTCTCTAATCCATACCCAGCACTCCCCACACCCCGATTCTCTAATCCATACCCAGCACTCCCCACACCCCGATTCTCTAATCCATACCCAGCACTCCCCACACCCCGATTCTCTAATCCATACCCAGCACTCCCCACACCCCGATTCTCTAATCCATACCCAGCACTCCCCACACCCCGATTCTCTAATCCATACCCAGCACTCCCCACACCCCGATTCTCTAATCCATACCCAGTACTCCCCACACCCCGATTCTCTAATCCATACCCAGCACTCCCCACACCCCGATTCTCTAATCCATACCCAGCACTCCCCACACCCCGATTCTCTAATCCGTACCCAGCACTCCCCACACCCCGATTCTCTAATCCGTACCCAGCACTCCCCACACCCCGATTCTCTAATCCATACCCAGCACTCCCCACACCCCGATTCTCTAATCCATACCCAGCACTCCCCACACCCCGATTCTCTAATCCATACTCAGCATTCCCCACACCCCGATTCTCTAATCCATACCCAGCACTCCCCACACCCCGATTCTCTAATCCACACCAAGCACTCCCCACACCCCGATTCTCTAATCCATACCCAGCACTCCCCACACCCCGATTCTCTAATCCATACCCAGCACTCCCCACACCCCGATTCTCTAATCCATACCCAGCACTCCCCACACCCCGATTCTCTAATCCATACCCAGCACTCCCCACACCCCGATTCTCTAATCCACACCAAGCACTCCCCACACCCCGATTCTCTAATCCATACCCAGCACTCCCCACACCCCGATTCTCTAATCCCTACCCAGCACCCCCACACCCCGATTCTCTAATCCATACCCAGCACTCCCCACACCCGATTCTCTAATCCATACCCAGCACTCCCCACACCCCGATTCTCTAATCCATACCCAGCACTCCCCACACCCCGATTCTCTAATCCATACCCAGCACTCCCCACACCCCGATTCTCTAATCCATACCCAGCACTCCCCACACCCCGATTCTCTAATCCATACCCAGCACTCCCCACACCCCGATTCTCTAATCCATACCCAGCACTCCCCACACCCCGATTCTCTAATCCATACCCAGCACTCCCCACACCCCGATTCTCTAATCCGTACCCAGCACTCCCCACACCCCGATTCTCTAATCCATACCCAGCACTCCCCACACCCCGATTCTCTAATCCACACCCAGCACCCCCCACACCCCGATTCTCTAATCCATACCCAGCACTCCCCACACCCCGATTCTCTAATCCATACCCAGCACTCCCCACACCCCGATTCTCTAATCCATACCCAGCACTCCCCACACCCCGATTCTCTAATCCATACCCAGCACTCCCCACACCCCGATTCTCTAATCCATACCCAGCACTCCCCACACCCCGATTCTCTAATCCGTACCCAGCACTCCCCACACCCCGATTCTCTAATCCATACCCAGCACTCCCCACACCCCGATTCTCTAATCCGTACGCAGCACTCCCCACACCCCGATTCTCTAATCCATACCCAGCACTCCCCACACCCCGATTCTCTAATCCATACCCTGCACTCCCCACACCCCGATTCTCTAATCCATACCCAGCACCCCCCACACCCCGATTCTCTAATCCATACCCAGCACTCCCCACACCCCGATTCTCTAATCCATACCCAGCACTCCCCACACCCCGATTCTCTAATCCATACCCAGCACTCCCCACACCCCGATTCTCTAATCCATACCCAGCACTCCCCACACCCCGATTCTCTAATCCATACCCAGCACTCCCCACACCCCGATTCTCTAATCCGTACCCAGCTCTCCCCACACCCCGATTCTCTAATCCATACCCAGCACTCCCCACACCCCGATTCTCTAATCCGTACGCAGCACTCCCCACACCCCGATTCTCTAATCCATACCCAGCACTCCCCACACCCCGATTCTCTAATCCATACCCTGCACTCCCCACACCCCGATTCTCTAATCCATACCCAGCACCCCCCACACCCCGATTCTCTAATCCATACCCAGCACTCCCCACACCCCGATTCTCTAATCCATACCCTGCACTCCCCACACCCCGATTCTCTAATCCATACCCAGCACCCCCCACACCCCGATTCTCTAATCCATACCCAGCACCCCCACACCCCGATTCTCTAATCCATACCCAGCACTCCCCACACCCCGATTCTCTAATCCATACCCAGCACTCCCCACACCCCGATTCTCTAATCCATACCCAGCACTCCCCTCACCCCGATTCTCTAATCCATACCCAGCACTCCCCACACCCCGATTCTCTAATCCATACCCAGCACTCCCCACACCCCGATTCTCTAATCCATACCCAGCACTCCCCACACCCCGATTCTATACTCCGTACCCAGCACTCCCCACACCCCGATTCTCTAATCCATACCCAGCACTCCCCACACCCCGATTCTCTAATCCACACCCAGCACTCCCCACACCCCGATTCTCTAATCCATACCCAGCACTCCCCACACCCCGATTCTCTAATCCATACCCAGCACTCCCCACACCCCGATTCTCTAATCCATACCCAGCACTCCCCACACCCCGATTCTCTAATCCATACCCAGCACTCCCCACACCCCGATTCTCTAATCCATACCCAGCACTCCCCACACCCCGATTCTCTAATCCATACGCAGCACTCCCCACACCCCGATTCTCTAATCCATACCCAGCACTCCCCACACCCCGATTCTCTAATCCATACCCAGCACTCCCCACACCCCGATTCTCTAATCCATACCCAGCACTCCCCACACCCCGATTCTCTAATCCATACTCAGCACTCCCCACACCCCGATTCTCTAATCCATAACCCAGCACTCCCCACACCCCGATTCTCTAATCCATACCCAGCACTCCCCACACCCCGATTCTCTAATCCATACCCAGCACTCCCCACACCCCGATTCTCTAATCCGTACCCAGCACTCCCCACACCCCGATTCTCTAATCCATACCCAGCACTCCCCACACCCCGATTCTCTAATCCATACCCAGCACTCCCCACACCCCGATTCTCTAATCCATACCCAGCACTCCCCACACCCCGATTCTCTAATCCATAACCCAGCACTCCCCACACCCCGATTCTCTAATCCATACCCAGCACTCCCCACACCCCGATTCTCTAATCCATACCCAGCACTTCCCCACACCCCGATTCTCTAATCCATACCCAGTACTCCCCACACCCCGATTCTCTAATCCATACCCAGCACTCCCCACACCCGATTCTCTAATCCATACCAGCACTCCCCACACCCCGATTCTCTAATCCATACCCAGCACTCCCCACACCCCGATTCTCTAATCCATACCCAGTACTCCCCACACCCCGATTCTCTAATCCATACCCAGCACTCCCCACACCCCGATTCTCTAATCCATAACCCAGCACTCCCCACACCCCGATTCTCTAATCCATACCCAGCACTCCCCACACCCCGATTCTCTAATCCATACCCAGCACTCCCCACACCCCGATTCTCTAATCCATACCCAGCACTCCCCACACCCCGATTCTCTAATCCATACCCAGCACTCCCCACACCCCGATTCTCTAATCCATACCCAGTACTCCCCACACCCCGATTCTCTAATCCATACCCAGCACTCCCCACACCCCGATTCTCTAATCCATAACCCAGCACTCCCCACACCCCGATTCTCTAATCCATACGCAGCACTCCCCACACCCCGATTCTCTAATCCGTACCCAGCACTCCCCACACCCCGATTCTCTAATCCATACCCAGCACTCCCCACACCCCGATTCTCTAATCCATACCCAGCACTCCCCACACCCCGATTCTCTAATCCATACCCAGCACTCCCCACACCCCGATTCTCTAATCCATACCCAGCACTCCCCACACCCCGATTCTCTAATCCATACCCAGCACTCCCCACACCCCGATTCTCTAATCCATACCCAGCACTCCCCACACCCCGATTCTCTAATCCATACCCAGCACTCCCCACACCCCGATTCTCTAATCCATACTCAGCACTCCCCACACCCCGATTCTCTAATCCATACGCAGCACTCCCCACACCCCGATTCTCTAATCCATACCCAGCACTCCCCACACCCCGATTCTCTAATCCATACCCAGCACTCCCCACACCCCGATTCTCTAATCCGTACGCAGCACTCCCCACACCCCGATTCTCTAATCCATACCCAGCACTCCCCACACCCCGATTCTCTAATCCAAACCCAGCACTCCCCACACCCCGATTCTCTAATCCATACCCAGCACTCCCCACACCCCGATTCTCTAATCCATACCCAGCACTCCCCACACCCCGATTCTCTAATCCATACCCAGCACTCCCCACACCCCGATTCTCTAATCCATACCCAGCACTCCCCACACCCCGATTCTCTAATCCATACCCAGCACTCCCCACACCCCGATTCTCTAATCCATACCCAGCACTCCCCACACCCCGATTCTCTAATCCATACCCAGCACTCCCCACACCCCGATTCTCTAATCCATACCAAGCACTCCCCACACCCCGATTCTCTAATCCATACCCAGCACTCCCCACACCCCGATTCTCTAATCCATACCCAGCACTCCCCACACCCCGATTCTCTAATCCACACCCAGCACTCCCCACACCCCGATTCTCTAATCCATACGCAGCACTCCCCACACCCCGATTCTCTAATCCATACCCAGCACTCCCCACACCCCGATTCTCTAATCCATACCCAGCACTCCCCACACCCCGATTCTCTAATCCGTACCCAGCACTCCCCACACCCCGATTCTCTAATCCATACCCAGCACTCCCCACACCCCGATTCTCTAATCCATACCCAGCACTCCCCACACCCCGATTCTCTAATCCATACCCAGCACTCCCCACACCCCGATTCTCTAATCCATACCAAGCACTCCCCACACCCCGATTCTCTAATCCATACGCAGCACTCCCCACACCCCGATTCTCTAATCCATACGCAGCACTCCCCACACCCCGATTCTCTAATCCATACCCAGCACTCCCCACACCCCGATTCTCTAATCCGTACGCAGCACTCCCCACACCCCGATTCTCTAATCCATACCCAGCACTCCCCACACCCCGATTCTCTAATCCATACCCAGCACTCCCCACACCCCGATTCTCTAATCCGTACCCAGCACTCCCCACACCCCGATTCTCTAATCCATACCCAGCACTCCCCACACCCCGATTCTCTAATCCGTACCCAGCACTCCTCACACCCCGATTCTATACTCCGTACCCAGCACTCCCCACACCCCGATTCTCTAATCCATAACCCAGCACTCCCCACACCCCGATTCTCTAATCCATACCCAGCACTCCCCACACCCCGATTCTCTAATCCATACCCAGCACCCCCCACACCCCGATTCTCTAATCCATACCCAGCACTCCCCACACCCCGATTCTCTAATCCATACCCAGCACCCCCCACACCCCGATTCTCTAATCCGTACCCAGCACTCCCCACACCCCGATTCTCTAATCCATACCCAGCACTCCCCACACCCCGATTCTCTAATCCATACCCAGCACTCCCCACACCCCGATTCTCTAATCCATACCCAGCACTCCCCACACCCCGATTCTCTAATCCATACGCAGCACTCCCCACACCCCAATTCTCTAATCCGTACCCAGCACTCCCCACACCCCGATTCTCTAATCCATACCCAGCACTCCCCACACCCCGATTCTCTAATCCATACCCAGCACTCCCCACACCCCGATTCTCTAATCCATACCCAGCACTCCCCACACCCCGATTCTCTAATCCATACCCAGCACTCCCCACACCCCGATTCTCTAATCCATACCCAGCACTCCCCACACCCCGATTCTCTAATCCACACCCAGCACTCCCCATACCCCGATTCTCTAATCCATACCCAGTACTCCCCACACCCCGATTCTCTAATCCATACTCAGCACTCCCCACACCCCGATTCTCTACTCCGTACCCAGCACTCCCCACACCCCGATTCTCTAATCCATACCCAGCACTCCCCACACCCCGATTCTCTAATCCATACCCAGCACTCCCCTCACCCCGATTCTCTAATCCATACCCAGCACTCCCCACACCCCGATTCTCTAATCCATACCCAGCACTCCCCACACCCCGATTCTCTAATCCATACCCAGCACTCCCCACACCCCGATTCTCTAATCCAAACCCAGCACTCCCCACACCCCGATTCTCTAATCCAAACCCAGCACTCCCCACACCCCGATTCCCTAATCCATACTCAGCACTCCCCACACCCCGATTCTCTAATCCATACGCAGCACTCCCCACACCCCGATTCTCTAATCCATACCCAGCACTCCCCACACCCCGATTCTCTAATCCATACCCAGCACTCCCCACACCCCGATTCTCTAATCCATACCCAGCACTCCCCACACCCCGATTCTCTAATCCATACCCAGCACTCCCCACACCCCGATTCTCTAATCCATACCCAGCACTCCCCACACCCCGATTCTCTAATCCATACCCAGCACTCCCCACACCCCGATTCTCTAATCCATACCCAGCACTCCCCACACCCCGATTCTCTAATCCATACCCAGCACTCCCCACACCCCGATTCTCTAATCCATACCCAGCACTCCCCACACCCCGATTCTCTAATCCATACCCAGCACTCCCCACACCCCGATTCTCTAATCCGTACCCCGCACTCCCCACACCCCGATTCTCTAATCCATACCCAGCACTCCCCACACCCCGATTCTCTAATCCATACCCAGCACTCCCCACACCCCGATTCTCTAATCCATACCCAGCACTCCCCACACCCCGATTCTCTAATCCATACCCAGCACTCCCCACACCCCGATTCTCTAATCCATACCCAGCACTCCCCACACCCCGATTCTCTAATCCATACCCAGCACTCCCCACACCCCGATTCTCTAATCCGTACCCAGCACTCCCCACACCCCGATTCTCTAATCCGTACCCAGCACTCCCCACACCCCGATTCTCTAATCCATACCCAGCACTCCCCACACCCCGATTCTCTAATCCATACCCAGCACTCCCCACACCCCGATTCTCTAATCCATACCCAGCACTCCCCACACCCCGATTCTCTAATCCATACCCAGCACTCCCCACACCCCGATTCTCTAATCCGTACCCAGCACCCCCCACACCCCGATTCTCTAATCCATACCCAGCACTCCCCACACCCCGATTCTCTAATCCATACCCAGCACTCCCCACACCCCGATTCTCTAATCCATACCCAGCACTCCCCACACCCCGATTCTCTAATCCATACCCAGCACTCCCCACACCCCGATTCTCTAATCCATACCCAGCACTCCCCACACCCCGATTCTCTAATCCATACCCAGCACCCCCCACACCCCGATTCTCTAATCCATACCCAGCACTCCCCACACCCCGATTCTCTAATCCACACCCAGCACTCCCCACACCCCGATTCTCTAATCCATACCCAGCACCCCCCACACCCCGATTCTCTAATCCATACCCAGCACTCCCCACACCCCGATTCTCTAATCCCTACCCAGCACTCCCCACACCCCGATTCTCTAATCCATACCCAGCACCCCCCACACCCCGATTCTCTAATCCGTACCAAGCACTCCCCACACCCCGATTCTCTAATCCATACCCAGCACTCCCCACACCCCGATTCTATACTCCGTACCCAGCACTCCCCACACCCCGATTCTCTAATCCAAACGCAGCACTCCCCACACCCCGATTCTCTAATCCATACGCAGCACTCCCCACACCCCGATTCTCTAATCCGTACCCAGCACTCCCCACACCCCGATTCTCTAATCCATACCCAGCACTCCCCACACCCCGATTCTATACTCCGTACCCAGCACTCCCCACACCCCGATTCTCTAATCCATACCCAGCACTCCCCACACCCCGATTCTCTAATCCATACCCAGCACTCCCCACACCCCGATTCTCTAATCCATACCCAGCACTCCCCACACCCCGATTCTCTAATCCATACCCAGCACTCCCCACACCCCGATTCTCTAATCCATACCCAGCACTCCCCACACCCCGATTCTCTAATCCATACCCAGCACTCCCCACACCCCGATTCTCTAATCCATAACCCAGCACTCCCCACACCCCGATTCTCTAATCCAAACCCAGCACTCCCCACACCCCGATTCTCTAATCCACACCCAGCACTCCCCACACCCCGATTCTCTAATCCATACCCAGCACTCCCCACACCCCGATTCTCTAATCCATACCCAGCACTCCCCACACCCCGATTCTCTAATCCATACCCAGCACTCCCCACACCCCGATTCTCTAATCCATACCCAGCACTCCCCACACCCCGATTCTCTAATCCATACCCAGCACTCCCCACACCCAGATTCTCTAATCCGTACCCAGCACTCCCCACACCCCGATTCTCTAATCCATACCCAGCACTCCCCACACCCCGATTCTCTAATCCGTACCCAGCACTCCCCACACCCCGATTCTCTAATCCAAACCCAGCACTCCCCACACCCCGATTCTCTAATCCATACCCAGCACTCCCCACACCCCGATTCTCTAATCCATACCCAGCACTCCCCACACCCCGATTCTCTAATCCATACGCAGCACTCCCCACACCCCGATTCTCTAATCCATACCCAGCACTCCCCACACCCCGATTCTCTAATCCATACGCAGCACTCCCCACACCCCGATTCTCTAATCCATACCCAGCACTCCCCACACCCCGATTCTCTAATCCAAACGCAGCACTCCCCACACCCCGATTCTCTACTCCGTACCCAGCACTCTTTACACCCCGAAACACCAATCCTTACCCAGCACCCTCTCTTCCTATACACACCCAGCACCCTCTCTCCCTATACACACCCAGCACCCTCTCTCCCTATACACACCCAGCACCCTCTCTCCCTATGCACACTCAGCACCCTCTCTCCCTATGCTCACCCAGCACTCTCTCTCCCTATGCTCACCCAGCACCCTCTCTCCCTATGCTCACCCAGCACCCTCTCTCCCTATGCTCACCCAGCACCCTCTCTCCCTATGCTCACCCAGCACCCTCACTCCCTATACACACCCAGCACCCTCTCTCCCTATGCACACTCAGCACCCTCTCTCCCTATACACACCCAGCACCCTCTCTGCCTATGCTCACCCAGCACCCTCACTCTCTATGCAAACCCAGCACCCTCTCTCCCTATGCACACCCAGCACCCTCTCTCCCTATGCTCACCCAGCACCCTCTCTCCTCTGCTCACCCAGCACCCTCTCTCCCTATACACACCCAGCACTCTCTCCCTATACACACCCAGCACTCTCTCCCTATGCACACCCAGCACCCTCTCTCCCTATGCAAACCCAGCACCCTCTCTCCCCTATACACACCCAGCACTCTCTCCCTATACACACCCAGCACTCTCTCCCTATACACACCCAGCACTCTCTCCCTATACACACCCAGCACTCTCTCCCTATACACACCCAGCACTCTCTCCCTATACACACCCAGCACTCTCACCCTATGCTCACCCAGCACACTCCTCTCTCCCTATGCTCACCCAGCACCCTCTCTCCCTATGCTCACCCAGCACCCTCTCTCCCTATGCACACCCAGCACCCTCTCTCCCTATGCTCACCAAGCACCCTCTCTCTCTATGCACACCCAGCACCCTCTCTCCCTGTGCTCACAAAGCACCCTATCTCTCTATGCACACCCAGCACCCTCTCTCCCTATGCTCACCCCAGCACCCTCTCTCCCTATGCACACCCAGCTCCCTCTCTCCCTATGCACACCCAGCACCCTCTCTTCCTCTATGCACACCCAGCACCGTCTCTCCCAATGCACACCCAGCACCCTCTCTCCCTCTGCTCACCAGCACCCTCTCTCCTATGCACACCCAGCACCCTCTCTCCCTCTGCTCACCCAGCACCCTCTGTCCTTCTGCTCACCCAGCACCCTCTCTCCCAGGCCCGCCCAGCTCCCTCTCTCCCTATGCTAACCCAGCACCCTCTCTCCCTATGCACACCCAGCACCCTCTCTCCCTCTGCTCACCCAGCACCCTCTCTCCCTATGCACACCCAGCACCCTCTCTCCCTCTGCTCACGCAGCACCCTCTCTCCCACCCCGCCCAGCTCCCTCTCTCCCTATGGTAACCCAGCACCCTCTCTCCCTATGCTAACCCAGCACCCTCTCTCCCTATGCTCACCCAGCACCCTCTCTCCCTATGCTCACCCAGCACCCTCTCTCCCCATGCACACCCAGCACCCTCTCTCCCTCTGCTCACCCAGCACCCTCTCTCCCTCTGCTCACCCAGCACCCTCTCTCTCCCTATACACACACCCAGTACCCCTCTCTCCCTATGCACACCCAGCACCCTCCTCTCCCTCTGCTCACCCAGCACCCTCTCTCCCTCTGCTCACCCAGCACCCTCTCTCTCCCTATACACACCCAGCACCCTCTCTCCCTATACACACCCAGCACCCTCTCTCCCTATGCTCACCCAGCACCCTCTCTCCCTCTGCTCACCCAGCACCCTCTCTCCCAGCCCGCCCAGCTCCAGGTATGCATTCTGGAAGGCCTCCTTCAGCTCCTCGTCCAGTGGCTGCTCTTTGCCCTGGATGAGAATGGTGGAACAGACATCGAGGATCCTCTCAGGCGCTCCCTTCATCACAAGCATGTAACGGTTATCACTGGCGTCCTCAGTCTCGTGGATGGACAGCTGGGGAGGAAGAAAGATGGAGGATTATCGGGAGGGAATGCCAGCACCCATGTGGGAGTTTCAGGAGGAGCTTATCTGCAATACATGCAGTACACTGTGGAGAGGGGCCGGGGATGGAGAGGGGAGAGGGATGGAGAGGGGTCAGGGATGGAGAGGGGTCAGGGATGGAGAGGGGCCGGGGATGGAGAGGGGCCGGGGATGGAGAGGGGCCGGGGATGGAGAGGGGCAGGGGAAGGAGAGGGGCCGGGAATGGAGAGGGGAGAGGGATGGAGAGGGGCAGGGGAAGGAGAGGGGAGAGGGATGGAGAGGGGTCAGGGATGGAGAGGGGTCAGGGATGGAGAGGGGCCGGGGATGGAGAGGGGCCGGGGATGGAGAGGGGCCGGGGATGGAGAGGGGCAGGGGAAGGAGAGGGGCCGGGAATGGAGAGGGGAGAGGGATGGAGAGGGGCCGGGGATGGAGAGGGGCCGGGGATGGAGAGGGGTCAGGGATGGAGAGGGGTCAGGGATGGAGAGGGGCCGGGGATGGAGAGGGGTCAGGGATGGAGAGGGGCCGGGGAAGGAGAGGGGCCAGGGATGGAGAGGGGACAGGGATGGAGAGGGGCAGGGGAAGGAGAGGGGCCGGGAATGGAGAGGGGAGAGGGATGGAGAGGGGCCGGGGATGGAGAGGGGCCGGGGATGGAGAGGGGTCAGGGATGGAGAGGGGTCAGGGATGGAGAGGGGCCGGGGATGGAGAGGGGTCAGGGATGGAGAGGGGCCGGGGAAGGAGAGGGGCCAGGGATGGAGAGGGGACAGGGATGGAGAGGGGCCGGGGATGGAGAGGGGTCAGGGAAGGAGGGGGCCGGGGATGGAGAGGGGCCGGGGAAAGAGAGGGGTCAGGGAAGGAGAGGGGTCAGGGAAGGAGAGGGGTTGGGGATGGAGAGGGGAGAGGGATGGAGAGGGGCCGGGGAAGGAGAGGGGCCGGGGAAGGAGAGGGGCCGGGGAAGGAGAGGGGCCGGGGAAAGAGAGGGGTCAGGGATGGAGAGGGGCCAGGGATGGAGAGGGGCCGGGGATGGAGAGGGGCCGGGGATGGAGAGGGGAGAGGGATGGAGAGGGGCAGGGGAAGGAGAGGGGAGAGGGATGGAGAGGGGTCAGGGATGGAGAGGGGCCGGGGATGGAGAGGGGAGAGGGATGGAGAGGGGTCAGGGATGGAGAGGGGACAGGGATGGAGAGGGGTCAGGGATGGAGAGGGGCCGGGGATGTTAGGGGCCGGGGATGGAGAGGGGCCGGGGATGGAGAGGGGAGAGGGATGGAGAGGGGTCAGGGATGGAGAGGGGTCGGGGATGGAGAGGGGCCGGGGATGGAGAGGGGCCGGGGATGGAGAGGGGCCGGGGATGGAGAGGGGAGAGGGATGGAGAGGGGTCAGGGATGGAGAGGGGTCAGGGATGGAGAGGGACGGGGGATGGAGAGGGGCCGGGGATGGAGAGGGGCCGGGGATGGAGAGGGGCCAGGGATGGAGAGGGGTCAGGGATGGAGAGGGGCGGGGGATGGAGAGGGGCAGGGGAAGGAGAGGGGCCGAGGATGGAGAGGGGAGAGGGATGGAGAGGGGCAGGGGAAGGAGAGGGGAGAGGGATGGAGAGGGGTCAGGGATGGAGAGGGGTCAGGGATGGAGAGGGGCCGGGGATGGAGAGGGGTCAGGGATGGAGAGGGGCAGGGGAAGGAGAGGGGAGAGGGATGGAGAGGGGTCGGGGATGGAGAGGGGCCGGGGATGGAGGGGGGTCAGGGATGGAGAGGGGCCGGGGATGGAGAGGGGCCGGGGAAGGAGAGGGGTCAGGGATGGAGAGGGGCCGGGGATGGAGAGGGGTCGGGGATGGAGAGGGGTCAGGGATGGAGAGGGGCCGGGGATGGAGAGGGGTCAGGGATGGAGAGGGGTCAGGGATGGAGAGAGGCCGGGGATGGAGAGAGGCCGGGGATGGAGAGGGGCCGGGGATGGAGAGGGGAGAGGGATGGAGAGGGGTCAGGGATGGAGAGGGGTCAGGGATGGAGAGGGGTCAGGGATGGAGAGGGGTCAGGGATGGAGAGGGGTCAGGGATGGAGAGGGGAGGGGGATGGAGAGGGGCCGGGGATGGAGAGGGGCCAGGGATGGAGAGGGGTCAGGGATGGAGGGGGGCCGGGGATGGAGAGGGGTCAGGGATGGAGGGGGGCCGGGGATGGAGAGGGGTCAGGGATGGAGGGGGGTCAGGGATGGAGAGGGGCCGGGGATGGAGGGGGGCCGGGGAAGGAGAGGGGCCGGGGATGGAGAGGGGTCGGGGAAGGAGAGGGGCCTGGGATGGAGAGGGGCCGGGGAAAGAGAGGGGCCGGGGAAAGAGAGGGGCTGGGGAAGGAGAGGGGAGAGGGATGGAGAGGGGTCAGTGATGGAGAGGGGTCAGGGATGGAGAGGGGCCGGGGATGGAGAGGGGAGAGGGATGGAGAGGGGTCAGGGATGGAGAGGGGACAGGGATGGAGAGGGGTCAGGGATGGAGAGGGGCCGGGGATGTTAGGGGCCGGGGATGGAGAGGGCCGGGGATGGAGAGGGGAGAGGGATGGAGAGGGGTCAGGGATGGAGAGGGGTCGGGGATGGAGAGGGGCCGGGGATGGAGAGGGGCCGGGGATGGAGAGGGGCCGGGGATGGAGAGGGGAGAGGGATGGAGAGGGGTCAGGGATGGAGAGGGGTCAGGGATGGAGAGGGACGGGGGATGGAGAGGGGCCGGGGATGGAGAGGGGCCGGGGATGGAGAGGGGCCAGGGATGGAGAGGGGTCAGGGATGGAGAGGGGCGGGGGATGGAGAGGGGCAGGGGAAGGAGAGGGGCCGAGGATGGAGAGGGGAGAGGGATGGAGAGGGGCAGGGGAAGGAGAGGGGAGAGGGATGGAGAGGGGTCAGGGATGGAGAGGGGTCAGGGATGGAGAGGGGCCGGGGATGGAGAGGGGTCAGGGATGGAGAGGGGCAGGGGAAGGAGAGGGGAGAGGGATGGAGAGGGGTCGGGGATGGAGAGGGGCCGGGGATGGAGGGGGGTGAGGGATGGAGAGGGGCCGGGGATGGAGAGGGGCCGGGGAAGGAGAGGGGTCGGGGATGGAGAGGGGCCGGGGATGGAGAGGGGTCGGGGATGGAGAGGGGTCAGGGATGGAGAGGGGCCGGGGATGGAGAGGGGTCAGGGATGGAGAGGGGTCAGGGATGGAGAGAGGCCGGGGATGGAGAGAGGCCGGGGATGGAGAGGGGCCGGGGATGGAGAGGGGAGAGGGATGGAGAGGGGTCAGGGATGGAGAGGGGTCAGGGATGGAGAGGGGTCAGGGATGGAGAGGGGTCAGGGATGGAGAGGGGCGGGGGATGGAGAGGGGCCGGGGATGGAGAGGGGCCAGGGATGGAGAGGGGTCAGGGATGGAGGGGGGCCGGGGATGGAGAGGGGTCAGGGATGGAGGGGGGCCGGGGATGGAGAGGGGTCAGGGATGGAGGGGGGTCAGGGATGGAGAGGGGCCGGGGATGGAGGGGGGCCGGGGAAGGAGAGGGGCCGGGGATGGAGAGGGGTCGGGGAAGGAGAGGGGCCTGGGATGGAGAGGGGCCGGGGAAAGAGAGGGGCCGGGGAAAGAGAGGGGCTGGGGATGGAGGGGGGTCGGGGATGGAGAGGGGTCGGGGAAAGAGAGGGGCCGGGGATGGAGGGGGGTCGGGGATGGAGAGGGGCCGGAGAAAGAGAGGGGCCGGGGATGGAGGGGGGTCGGGGATGGAGAGGGGTCGGGGATGGAGAGGGGCCGGGGAAGGAGAGGGGCCGGGGATGGAGAGGGGCCGGGGATGGAGAGGGGTCGGGGATGGAGAGGGGCCGGGGAAGGAGAGGGGCCGGGGATGGAGAGGGGCCGGGGATGGAGAGGGGAGAGGGATGGAGAGGGGCCGGGGATGGAGGGGGGCAGGGGAAGGAGAGGGGAGAGGGATGGAGAGGGGTCAGGGATGGAGAGGGGTCAGGGATGGAGAGGGGCCGGGGATGGAGAGGGGAGAGGGATGGAGAGGGGAGAGGGATAGAGAGGGGTCGGGGATGGAGAGGGGCCGGGGATGGAGAGGGGCCAGGGATGGAGAGGGGCCGGGGAAGGAGAGGGGAGAGGGATGGAGAGGGGCCGGGGATGGAGAGGGGTTAGGGATGGAGAGGGGCCGGGGATGGAGAGGGGTCAGGGATGGAGAGGGGTCGGGGATGGAGAGGGGCCGGGGTAGGAGAGGGGCCGGGGATGGAGAGGGGCCGGGGATGGAGAGGGGCCGGGGATGGAGAGGGGTCGGGGATGGAGAGGGGCCGGGGATGGAGAGGGGTCGGGGATGGAGAGGGGTCAGGGATGGAGAGGGGCTGGGGATGGAGGGGGGTCGGGGATGGAGAGGGGTCGGGGATGGAGAGGGGTCGGGGATGGAGAGGGGCCGGGGATGGAGAGGGGCCGGGGATGGAGAGGGGAGAGGGATGGAGAGGGGCCGGGGATGGAGGGGGGCAGGGGAAGGAGAGGGGAGAGGGATGGAGAGGGGTCAGGGATGGAGAGGGGTCAGGGATGGAGAGGGGCCGGGGATGGAGAGGGGAGAGGGATGGAGAGGGGAGAGGGATAGAGAGGGGTCGGGGATGGAGAGGGGCCGGGGATGGAGAGGGGCCAGGGATGGAGAGGGGCCGGGGAAGGAGAGGGGAGAGGGATGGAGAGGGGCCGGGGATGGAGAGGGGTTAGGGATGGAGAGGGGCCGGGGATGGAGAGGGGTCAGGGATGGAGAGGGGTCGGGGATGGAGAGGGGCCGGGGTAGGAGAGGGGCCGGGGATGGAGAGGGGCCGGGGATGGAGAGGGGCCGGGGATGGAGAGGGGTCGGGGATGGAGAGGGGCCGGGGATGGAGAGGGGTCGGGGATGGAGAGGGGTCAGGGATGGAGAGGGGCTGGGGATGGAGGGGGGTCGGGGATGGAGAGGGGTCGGGGATGGAGAGGGGTCGGGGATGGAGAGGGGCCGGGGATGGAGAGGGGCCGGGGATGGAGAGGGGAGAGGGATGGAGAGGGGCCGGGGATGGAGGGGGGCCGGGGAAGGAGAGGGGAGAGGGATGGAGAGGGGCCGGGGATGGAGGGGGGCCGGGGAAGGAGAGGGGAGAGGGATGGAGAGGGGTCGGGGATGGAGAGGGGCCGGGGATGGAGGGGGGTTGGGGATGGAGAGGGGCCGGGGATGGAGAGGGGTCGGGGATGGAGAGGGGTCGGGGATGGAGAGGGGCCGGGGATGGAGAGGGGTCGGGGATGGAGAGGGGTCAGGGATGGAGAGGGGCTGGGGATGGAGGGGGGTCGGGGATGGAGAGGGGTCGGGGATGGAGAGGGGCTGGGGAAGGAGAGGGGAGAGGGATGGAGAGGGGAGAGGGATGGAGAGGGGCAGGGGAAGGAGAGGGGAGAGGGATGGAGAGGGGTCAGGGATGGAGAGGGGTCAGGGATGGAGAGGGGTCAGGGATGGAGAGGGGTCAGGGATGGAGAGGGGCGGGGGACGGAGAGGGGTCAGGGATGGAGAGGGGTCAGGGATGGAGAGGGGCGGGGGACGGAGAGGGGCCGGGGATGGAGAGGGGTCGGGGATGGAGAGGGGCAGGGGATGGAGAGGGGCCGGGGATGGAGAGGGGCCGGGGATGGAGGGGGGCCGGGGATGGAGAGGGGCCGGGGATGGAGATGGGCCGGGGATGGAGAGGGGTCGGGGATGGAGGGGGGCCAGGGATGGAGAGGGGCCGGGGATGGAGAGGGGTTGGGGATGGAGAGGGGTCGGGGATGGAGAGGGGCCGGGGAAGGAGAGGGGAGAGGGATGGAGAGGGGCCGGGGATGGAGAGGGCTTAGGGATGGAGAGGGGTCGGGGATGGAGAGGGGCCGGGGATGGAGAGGGGAGAGGGATGGAGAGGGGCCGGGGATGGAGAGGGGTTAGGGATGGAGAGGGGTCGGGGATGGAGAGGGGCCGGGGATGGAGAGGGGCCGGGGATGGAGAGGGGCCGGGGATGGAGAGGGGAGAGGGATGGAGAGGGGCAGGGGAAGGAGAGGGGAGAGGGATGGAGAGGGGTCAGGGATGGAGAGGGGTCAGGGATGGAGAGGGGTCAGGGATAGAGAGGGGTCAGGGATGGAGAGGGGCGGGGGATGGAGAGGGGCCGGGGATGGAGAGGGGTCGGGGATGGAGAGGGGCCGGTTAATGGAGGGGGGCCGGGGATGGAGAGGGGCTGGGGATGGAGAGGGGTCGGGGATGGAGAGGGGTCGGGGATGGAGAGGGGCCGGGGAAGGAGAGGGGAGAGGGATGGAGAGGGGAGAGGGATGGAGAGGGGTTAGGGATGGAGAGGGGTCGGGGATGGAGAGGGGCCGGGGATGGAGAGGGGAGAGGGATGGAGAGGGGCTGGGGATGGAGAGGGGTTAGGGATGGAGAGGGGTCGGGGATGGAGAGGGGTCAGGGATGGAGGGGGGCCGGGGAAGGAGAGGAGCCGGGGATGGAGGGGGGTCGGGGATGGAGGGGGGTCGGGGATGGAGAGGGGTCGGGGATGGAGAGGGGCCGGGGATGGAGAGGGGCCGGGGATGGAGAGGGGTTAGGGATGGAGAGGGGTCGGGGATAGAGAGGGGTTAGGGATGGAGAGGGGTTAGGGATGGAGAGGGGCCGGGGAAGGAGAGGGGCTGGGGATGGAGGGGGGCGGGGAAGGAGAGGGGCCGGGGATGGAGGGGGGTCGGGGAAGGAGGGGGGTCGGGGATGGAGGGGGGTCGGGGATGGAGGGGGGTCGGGGATGGAGAGGGGTCGGGGAAGGAGAGGAGTCGGGGATGGAGAGGGGCCAGGGAAGGAGAGGGGAGAGGGATGGAGAGGGGTTAGGGATGGAGAGGGGCAGGGGAAGGAGAGGGGTTAGGGATGGAGAGGGGCCGGGGAAGGAGAGGGGAGAGGGATGGAGAGGGGCCGGGGATGGAGAGGGGTTAGGGATGGAGAGGGGCCGGGGATGGAGAGGGGCCAGGGATGGAGAGGGGTCAGGGATGGAGAGGGGCCGGGAATGGAGGGCGGCCAGAGATGGAGAGGGGTCGGGGATGGAGAGGGGCTGGGGATGGAGAGGGGCCGGGGATGGAGAGGGGCCGGGGATGGAGAGGGGCCGGGGATGGAGAGGGGCCGGGGATGGAGAGGGGTCGGGAATGGAGGAGGGTCAGGGATGGAGAGGGGCCGGGGATGGACAGGGGCCGGAGATGGAGAGGGGCCGGAGATGGAGGGGGGAGAGGGATGGAGAGGGGTTAGGGATGGAGAGGGGTCGGGGATGGACAGGGGCCGGAGATGGAGAGGGGCCGGAGATGGAGGGGGGAGAGGGATGGAGAGGGGTTAGGGATGGAGAGGGGCCGGGGATGGAGAGGGGCCGGGGATGGAGAAGGGCCAGGGAAGGAGAGGGGTCAAGGATGGAGAGTGGTCAGGGATGGAGAGGGGTCGGGGATGGAGAGGGGCCGGGGATGGAGGGGGGCCGGGGAAAGAGAGGGGTCGGGGATGGAGAGGGGCCGGGGAAGGAGAGGGGAGAGGGATGGAGAGGGGTTAGGGATGGAGAGGGGAGAGGGATGGAGAGGGGTTAGGGATGGAGAGGGGTTAGGGATGGAGAGGGGCCAGGGATGGAGAGGGGCCGGGGATGGAGAGGGGTCAGGGAAAGAGAGAGGTCAAGGAAAGAGAGGGGTCAGGGAAAGAGAGGGGTCAGGGAAAGAGAGGGGTCAGGGAAAGAGAGGGGTCAGGGAAAGAGAGGGGTCAGGGAAAGAGAGGGGTCATGGATGGAGATGGGCTAAAGGTCAGCGTGTGGTCCTGACCTGGTACTTGTTGGTGGAGTTGAATGGAATCTCGGCCACCTTCTTATTCTTCTCTCTGACCGCTTTCACTGACCCGCAGGACAACTCGATGCACTTCAGCAGCGCCGACTCTGAGGCATCACCTGCCACGTCCCTCTGAGGGGACAGGGACATGGTGACAGAGACACACATGACAGAGACATATAGGGACACAGCAACACAGTGACACAGTGACAGAGACATATACGGACACAGCAACACAGTGACAGAGACACAGTCACAGAGACACACAGTGACAGAGACACACAGTCATATACGGACACAGCAACACAGTGCCACAGACCCACAGTGACACAAACACACAGTGACAGAGACACACAGTGACACAGTGACAGAGACATATAGGGACACAGCAACACAGTGACAGAGACCCACAGTGACATACAGTGACAGAGACACACAGTCATATATGGACACAGCAACTCAGTGACAGAGACCCACAGTGACACAAACACACAGTGACAGAGACCCACAGTGACACACAGTGACAGAGACACACAGTGACAGAGACACATACTGACCCAGTGACAGAGACCCACAGTGACAGAGACCCACAGTGACAGAGACCCACAGTGACACCGTGATAGAGGCACACAGTGACACAGTGATAGAGGCACACAATAACAGAGACACAGTGACACAGACACACAGTGACAGATGCACACAGTGACAGAGGCACACAGTGAGAGACAAACAGGGCCGCAGTGACAGAGGCACACAGTGACACAGTGACAGAGACACACAGTGACAGGGACACACAGGGCCGCAATGACAGAGACACACAGTGACACAGTGACAGAGACACACAGGGCCACAGTGACAGAGACACACAGTGACACCGTGACAGAGACACACAGTGACAGGGACACACAGGGCCGCAGTGACAGAGACACACAGTGACACAGTGACAGAGACACACAGGGCCTCATGCAGTAAGCACCGGGAAAAAAAAATCGGCAGGGTTTGGAACTCGCCATGTTTTGCCGAGTTACTCTCACGGTATGCAGAAAGGCCGAATCCCAGTGAGAGCAACATTTCCAAACATGGCGAGTAGCCGGCGGTGATAGGATCTGCCCTCCGATAAGGGCTCACCCGGCGAGATCTCTCTGCAGCAGAGAGAGATCCCTGAATTTATGTATGTCTATCTATGGATAGACATACTTACAGGGACAACCGATGGCTGATTTTGCAAATGCTTGTTTTTATGTATTTTAAATGTATTTTGCTTGTTTATTTCGAAATGTTTGTGCAATTTAATATTTATTTTTATTTAGTAAGATGTATTTTTAGTGGAGTTTTAAATAGTTTATTTCGGGGGGGGGGCTTGCTTTGTAATAGTGGCTTCTTTTTGGTAGTTAGATTTTGTCTGATGGTGGTTACTTTGAGCTTTCATTTATTTTCTAATGGTTTTGTTTTGGTGTTTTAATTGTGAATTGTGGAATTTATTTTGTATTGGGTTAATTGATTGGTGGTAATTTATTTCTGTTTAGTTCTTGATTTGTTTTTATTTTCTGATTGTTTGGATTGCATTGGATCTTGTTTGTGTTTGTTTTTTCTGGCTTCACCATTGACTGGCATAGTGTTAAATGATGCCCATATTATATGGGCATCATGTACCCACTCTGCCATTCAATTGTTTTATTGGCATTTGTTATCTATTTAATTGGCTATGTGATGTGTTTTATTTTGATATGTGCTGTGTTTAATTTGAGCCTGTTTTTTTCTAATCCTTCCCCATTCTTAATATAGGGGTAAATCATGCCCACATAATATGAGCATGATGTACCCACTGTACCAATGAATGGTTGAAGGGTGGGGGTAGTTGCCTGGGGAGGGTGGTTAGGCCTTGTGGGTGGGTAGTGGCAGAGGGTGGGTTAACCCCTTAATTACTATAGCGGTTATTAACCACTAAGGTGAGTAAGGGGCTAGGGGACATTAGAATGTATTTTGCTATGTATTCTTTCTGGTAACGGAGAACAGGGACCTGCAGTAAGCTGACGAAGACGCCATTCATATTGCCAGGGGTAAGTAGAACGGTTTTATTTACTTTATTTATGCTGTCTAATGTTGTGTTTAATAATGAACAAACAATCTATTATCCATATCTGGATAATAGTTATTTTGTCCATTACTGTACTGCATGTGTTTGGTGGGGGGTGGGGGGGAGGGGGTGTTATTGATTTAAATGTAGGCCGTGTTTTATTTTCTATGTACAGGAATGGTACCGCAGGCCAGTGGGGACCCATGGAGACCACCTGAGGACTCCCCCAGGCCCCTGTGGGAACCACCCGAGCGCCCCAAGACACCTGTGGGGACGACCCGGGGATCTCCAGAAACCCGCGTGGACCACCCGTGGAGCCCATTGGGGCCCACGGGGACCTGCAGGTACCACCTGGAGCCCCAAGAAGTCTCGCGGGGACCACCCGGAGGCCCCCAGACACCCATGGGCACCCCCTGGGGTGCACTGTGGGTCCTGCGGACACCTGTCAGGACCACGCCGGCATGGGGTAATAATCGAATGTGTAAAAAAATAAATCATGTTTTTATGGGGGACTCAGGGGGTGGGTGGTGTATTAGATATTGTAATGTTTATTGGGGCCTAAGAGGTGGGTAGTGGGGCTGTTGTGTGTATTGTTTTTATTGTGGGTAGCGGGGGTGGGTGAAGGGATGGGTATTAACCGCTAAGGTAATGAAGGGGTTAAGTCCACCCGCAAACCCCCCCGCAAGGCCTAAACACCCACCAAGGGCCAAATACCTCCTTCACTCACCCCTGCTACCCACAACAAGCCTGGCACGGGTGGTTAACCCCTTCATTGACTTAGCCGTTAAGGTAATGAAGTGGGCTGTAAATGCATTTTTCCGTGCTCGGATGCATGCCGGGGGCCTCCGGTGCTGGTATTAATGAGTATCAGCTCCGGAGACCCCCGGCATCACTCCCAGGCAGGAAAAGGGCCTGATTTTTTCTAAGTGCCGTCTCCCCGCTCCTCCCCACCTTCTTGCCAACTTTTTGTGGCTGGATGATTGGGAGAGAAATTCTTCATTCTAGAGCGGCGCTCAGCTGCGCGACGCACAGTGACAGAGGCGCACAGGGACAAAGGCGCACAGGGACAGAGGCGCTCAGCTGCGCGACGCACAGTGACAGAGGCGCACAGGAACAGAGGCGCTCAGCTACGCGACGCACAGTGACAGAGGCGCACAGGGACAGAGGCGCTCAGCTGCGCGACGCACAGTGTCAGAGGCGCACAGGGACAGAGGCGCACAGGGACAGAGGCGCTCAGCTGCGCGACGCTGATCGGGGCAACTAGAATACAGAGAGTTTGAAAAGCTGGCGATGAGCGGCGAGATAGGGCTATCGGCAAGCGGGCCAGGGTTTTTTGGGGGGGCTTACTGAATCGCAGTAGGCTGGCGATAAGTGGATTATCGCTGCTTACTGCATGGGGCCCATAGTGACAGACACACACAGTGACACAGGCACACAGTGACAGAGGCACACATTGACAGAGACCCACAGGGACAGAGACCCACAGGGTGACAGAGACCCACAGGGTGACAGAGGGACACGGTGACAGAGGGACACGGTGACAGAGGGACACGGTGACAGAGGGACACGGTGACAGAGGGACACGGTGACAGAGGGACACGGTGACAGAGGGACACGGTGACAGAGGGACACAGGGACAGAGGCACACAGTGACAGAGGGACACACGGTGACACAGTGACAGAGAAACAGTGACAGAGGGACACAGTGACAGAGGGACACGGTGACAGAGGGACACGGTGACAGAGGGACATGGTGACAGAGGGACACGGTGACAGAGGGACACAGGGACAGAGGCACACAGTGACAGAGGGACACACGGTGACACAGTGACAGAGGAACAGTGACAGAGGAACACAGTGACAGAGGGACACAGTGACAGAGACACACAGTGACACAGTGACAGAGAAACATTGACACAGTGACCGAGACACACAGTGACCGAGACACACAGTGACCGAGACACACAGTGACAGAGGGACACACGGTGACAGAGGCACACGGTGACAGGGACACACGGTGACAGAGGGACACACGGACAGAGGGACACACGGACAGAGGGACACACGGACAGAGGGACACACGGACAGAGGGACACACGGACAGAGGGACACAGTGACAGAGGGACACAGGGTGACACAGTGACAGAGAAACATTGACACAGTGACAGAGACCCACAGAGACACAGTGACACAGTGACAGAGACACAGTGATACACAATGACAGGAACCCACAGTGACAGGGACCCAGTGACACAGTGACAGAGACACACAGTGACAGAGACACACAGTGACACAGTGATAGACATACAGTGACAGACATAGTGACAGAGGCACAGTGATACAGAGACAGAGACGCACAGTGACAGAGACGCACAGTGACAGAGACGCACAGTGACAGAGGCGCACAGGGACAGAGACGCCCAGTGCCAGAGGCGCACAGTGACAGAGGCGCACAGTGACAGAGGCGCACAGTGACAGAAGCGCACAGTGACAGAGATGCACAGTGACAGAGGCGCACAGAGACGCAAGTGACAGACGCACAGTGACAGAGGCGCACAGGGACAGAGGCGCACAGGGACAGAGGCGCACAGGGACAGAGGCGCACAGTGACAGAGGCGCACAGTGACAGAGGCGCACAGTGACACACACACTGCCAGTCACACACCTTCAGTACAGGTATGTTATCATTTCCAGCTTTGAACACGGCGCGGTTACACAGCGCAGCGATGCGAGCCAGCGCCGCCCACGTGAGAGAGCTCTTATCAAAGGATGCACCTGAGAGGGGGGGAGAGGGGAGGATGGGGGGAGAGAGAGAGGGGAGGGTGGGGGGGAGAGAGAGGGGAGGATGGGGGGAGAGAGAGAGGGGAGGATGGGGGGAGAGAGAGAGGGGAGGATGGGGGGTGAGAGAGGGGAGGGTGGGGGGAGAGAGAGGGGAGGATGGGGGGAAGAGAGGGGGGAGGATGGGGGGAGAGAGAGGGGAAGAGAGGGGGAGGGAGGAGGAGGGAGAGAGGGGAAGAGAGGGGAAGAGAGGGGAAGGGAGGGGGAGAAGGAGGGGGGGAAGTGAGGGGGAGAAGGGAGGGGAGGGGGGGAGGGGGAGAAGGGAGGGGAGGGGGGGAGGGGGAGAAGGAGGGGGGGAAGTGAGGGGGAGAAGGGAGGGGAGGGGGGGAGGGGGAGAAGGGAGGGGAGGGGGGGAGGGAAGGGGGCGGGGGGGAAGGGAGGGGAGGGGGCGGGGGGGGGAAGGGAGGGGAGGGGGTGGGGGGGAATGGAGGGGAGGGGGCGGGGGGGGGAATGGAGGGGAGGGGGCGGGGGGGAAGGGAGGGGAGGGGGCGGGGGGGAAGGGAGGGGAGGGAGGGAGGGGAGGGGGGGAAGGGAGGCGAGGGGGGGAGTGGAGGGGAAGAGAGAGGAGAGGGAGAGAGGGAGAGAGGGGGGGGAAGGGAGAGAGGGAGAGAGGGGGAGAGGGGGAGAGGGGGAGAGAGGGGGAGAAGGGGGAGAGGGGGAGAGAGGGGGGGAAGGGAGAGAGGGAGACAGAGAGACAGTGAAATACAACCAGAAGCATAGAGCGGCGCGTACCTGTAGCATGCAGAGCAACGCATACCTAAAACACGCAGAGCAGCGCGTAACTGAAACACGCAGAGTGTACCGTACCTGTAACACGCAGAGCAACGCGTACCTGTAACACTCAAAGCGGCACATACCTGTAACACGCAGAGCTGCGTGTACCTGTAACACCCAGAGCGTAGCGCACCTGTAACACGCAGAGTGTAACGTACCTGTAACACGCAGAACGGCACATACCTGTAACACGCAGAGCGTAACGTACCTGTAACACGCAGAACGGCACATACCTGTAACACGCAGAGCGGCACATACCTGTAACACGCAGAGCTGCGCGTACCTGTAACACCCAGAGCGGCACATACCTGTAACATGCAGAGCAATGCGTACCTGTAACACGCAGAGCGTAGCGCACCTGTAACACGCAGAGCATAACGTCCCTGTAACACGCAGAGCATAACGTACCTGTAACACCCAGAGCGTAACGTACCTGTAACACGCAGAGCGTAACGTCCCTGTAACACGCAGAGCATAACGTACCTGTAACACGCAGAGCGTAATGTACCTGTAACAAGCAGAGCGGCACGTACCTGTAACACGCAGAGCGGCACGTACCTGTAACACGCAGAGCGGCACGTACCTGTAACACGCAGAGCGGCACGTACCTGTAACACGCAGAACGTAACGTACCTGTAACACGCAGAGCGTAATGTACCTGTAACACGCAGAGCAACGCGTACCTGTAACACGCAGAGCGGCGCGTACCTGTAACACGCAGAGCGTAATGTACCTGTAACACGCAGAGCAGCACATACCTGTAACACGGAGAGCGGCGCGTACCTGTAACACACAGAGCGGCACGTACCTGTGACACGCAGAGCGTAACATACCTGTAACACGCAGAGCGTAGCATACCTGTAACATGCAGAGCGGCACGTACCTGTAACACGCAGAGCGGCGCGTACCTGTAACACACAGAGCGGCGCATACCTGTAACACGCAGAGCGGCGCGTACCTGTAACACGCAGAGCGGCGCGTACCTGTAACACGCAGAGCGGCACATACCTTTAACATGCAGAGCGGCGCTTACCTGTAACACGCAGAGCGGCACGTACCTGTAACACGCAGAGCGGCGCATAACTGAAACACGCAGAGCGACATGTGTGTGTTTAACGCGCACCTGGAACACGCAGAGCGACACGTACCTGGAACACGCAGAGCGACGTGTGTGTTTAACGCGTACCTGGAACATGCAGAGCGACGTGTGTGTTTAACGCGTACCTGGAACACGCAGAGCAACGTGTGTGTTTAACACGTACCTGGAACACGCAGAGCGGCACGCACCTGGAACACGCAGAGCGGCACGTACCTGGAACACGCAGAGCAACATGTGTGTGTTTAACGCGTACCTGTAACACGCAGAGCAGCACATACCTGTAACACGGAGAGCGGCGCGTACCTGTAACACACAGAGCGGCACGTACCTGTGACACGCAGAGCGTAACATACCTGTAACACGCAGAGCGTAGCATACCTGTAACATGCAGAGCGGCACGTACCTGTAACACGCAGAGCGGCGCGTACCTGTAACACACAGAGCGGCGCATACCTGTAACACGCAGAGCGGCGCGTACCTGTAACACGCAGAGCGGCGCGTACCTGTAACACGCAGAGCGGCACATACCTTTAACATGCAGAGCGGCGCTTACCTGTAACACGCAGAGCGGCACGTACCTGTAACACGCAGAGCGGCGCATAACTGAAACACGCAGAGCGACATGTGTGTGTTTAACGCGCACCTGGAACACGCAGAGCGACACGTACCTGGAACACGCAGAGCGACGTGTGTGTTTAACGCGTACCTGGAACACGCAGAGCAACGTGTGTGTTTAACACGTACCTGGAACACGCAGAGCGGCACGCACCTGGAACACGCAGAGCGGCACGTACCTGGAACACGCCGAGCAACATATGTGTGTTTAACGCGTACCTGGAACACGCAGAGCAGCATGTACCTGGAACACACAGAGCGACACGTACCTGGAACACGCAGAGCGGCACGTACCTGGAACACGCAGAGCGACACGTACCTGGAACACGCAGAGCGGCACGTACCTGGAACACGCAGAGCGGCACGTACCTGGAACACGCAGAGCAGCACGTACCTGGAACACGCAGAGCGGCACGTACCTGGAACACGCAGAGCAACACGTACCTGGAACACGCAGAGCGACACGTACCTGGAACACGCAGAGCGACATGTACCTGGAACACGCAGAGCGACACGTACCTGGAACACGCAGAGCGACACGTACCTGGAACACGCAGAGCGACACATACCTGGAACACGCAGAGCGACATGTGTGTGTTTAACGCGTACTTGGAACACGCAGAGCGACATGTGTGTGTTTAACACGTACCTGGAACACGCAGAGCGACATGTGTGTGTTTAACGCGTACCTGGAACACGCAGAGTGACATGTGTGTGTTTAACGCGTACCTGGAACACGCAGAGCGACGTGTGTGTGTTTAACGTGTACCTGGAACACGCAGAGCGACGTGTGTGTGTTTAACGCGTACCTGGAACACACAGAGCGACGTGTGTGTGTGTTTAACACATACCTGGAACACGCAGAGCGACATGTGTGTGTTTAACATGTACCTGGAACACGCAGAGCGACATGTGTGTTTAAAACGTACCTGGAACACGCAGAGCGACATGTGTGTGTTTAACGCGTACCTGGAACATGCAGAGCGACATGTGTGTGTTTAACACGTACCTGGAACACGCAGAGCGGCACGTACCTGGAACACGCAGAGCGACACGTACCTGGAACACGCAGAGCGGCACGTACCTGGAACACGCAGAGCGGCACGTACCTGGAACACGCAGAGCAGCACGTACCTGGAACACGCAGAGCGGCACGTACCTGGAACACGCAGAGCAACACGTACCTGGAACACGCAGAGCGACACGTACCTGGAACACGCAGAGCGACATGTACCTGGAACACGCAGAGCGACACGTACCTGGAACACGCAGAGCGACACGTACCTGGAACACGCAGAGCGACACATACCTGGAACACGCAGAGCGACATGTGTGTGTTTAACGCGTACTTGGAACACGCAGAGCGACATGTGTGTGTTTAACACGTACCTGGAACACGCAGAGCGACATGTGTGTGTTTAACGCGTACCTGGAACACGCAGAGTGACATGTGTGTGTTTAACGCGTACCTGGAACACGCAGAGTGACGTGTGTGTGTTTAACGTGTACCTGGAACACGCAGAGCGACGTGTGTGTGTGTTTAACGCGTACCTGGAACACACAGAGCGACGTGTGTGTGTGTTTAACACATACCTGGAACACGCAGAGCGACATGTGTGTGTTTAACATGTACCTGGAACACGCAGAGCGACATGTGTGTTTAAAACGTACCTGGAACACGCAGAGCGACATGTGTGTGTTTAACGCGTACCTGGAACATGCAGAGCGACATGTGTGTGTTTAACGCGTACCTGGAACACGCAGAGCGATGTGTGTGTGGTTAACGCGTACCTGGAACACGCAGAGTGACATGTGTGTGTTTAACGCGTACCTGGAACACGCAGAGCGACGTGTGTGTTTAACGCGTACCTGGAACACGCAGAGCGACATGTGTGTGTTTAACGCATACCTGGAACACGCAGAGCGACCTGTGTGTGTTTAACGCGTACCTGGAACACGCAGAGCAACATGTGTGTGTTTAACGCGTACCTGGAACACGCAGAGCGACGTGTGTGTTTAACACGTACCTGGAACGCGCAGAGCGACATGTACCTGGAACACGCAGAGTGACACGTACCTGGAACGCGCAGAGCGACATGTACCTGGAACACGCAGAGTGACACGTACCTGGAACACGCAGAGCGACATGTGTGTGTTTAACGCGTACCTGGAACACACAGAGCGACATGTGTGTGTTTAACACGTACCTGGAACGTGCAGGCCACGGATCGCTCACCTGACTGGTCCTCGGTGGTGTCGGCCTCGTGGATCTGGTTATCAAACCACATGTGCGCTACGGTCATGCGGTTCTGCGTCAGGGTCCCGGTCTTGTCGGAGCAGATGGTGGAAGTGGATCCGAGCGTCTCCACAGCCTCCAGGTTCTTCACCAGGCAGTTCTTCCGCGCCATGCGCTTAGCGGTGAGAGTCAGGCACACCTGGGAGGGGAACACGCACAGGCACCGCGTGTGTCACGCTGTGACGTGGGGCAACAGGAGGAGGTATAGGGAGGGGTATATGGGGTAATAGGAGGGGTTATAGGGAGCAGGTTATATGGAGCAATAGGAGGAGTTATAGGGAGGGGTTATATGGGGTAATAGGAGGAGTTATAGGGAGGGGTTATATGGGTAATAGGAGGAGTTATAGGGAGTGGTTATATGGGGTAATAGGAGGAGTTATAGGGAGAAGTTATATGGGGTAATAGGAGGAGTTATAGGGAGCAGGTTATATGGGGTAATAGGAGGAGTTATAGGGAGCGGTTATATGGGGTAATAGGAGGAGTTATAGAGAGGGGTTATATGGGTAATAGGAGGAGTTATAGGGAGAGGTTATATGGGGTAATAGGAGGAGTTATAGGGAGAAGTTATATGGGGTAATAGGAGGAGTTATAGGGAGCAGGTTATATGGGGCAATAGGAGGGGTTATAGGGAGAGGTTATATGGGGTAATAGGAGGGGTTATAGGGAGCAGGTTATATGGGGCAATAGGAGGAGGTATAGGGAGAGGTTATATGGGGTAATAGGAGGGGTTATAGGGAGCAGGTTATATGGGGCAATAGGAGGGGTTATATGGTGGCAATAGGAGGAGTTATAGGGAGAAGTTATATGGGGTAATAGGAGGAGTTATAGGGAGCAGGTTATATGGGGCAATAGGAGGGGTTATATGGAGTAATAAGAGGGGTTATAGGGACCGGGTATATGGGGTAATAGGAGGAGTTATAGGGAGCGGTTATATGGGTAATAGGAGGAGTTATAGGGAGAGGTTATATGGGGTAATAGGAGGAGTTATAGGGAGCGGTTATATGGGTAATAGGAGGAGTTATAGGGAGAGGTTATATGGGGTAATAGAAGAAGTTATAGAGAGGGGTTATATGGGGTAATAGGAGGGGTTATAGGGAGGGGTTATATGGGATAATAGGAGGAGTTATAGGGAGGGGTTATATGGGGTAATAGGAGGAGTTATAGGGAGGGGTTATATGGAGTAATAGGAGGAGTTATAGGGAGAGGTTATATGAGGTAATAGGAGGAGTTATAGTGAGCAGTTATATGGGGTAATAGGAGGAGGTATAGGGAGAGGTTATATGGGGTAATAGGAGGGGTTATAGGGAGCAGGTTATATGGGGCAATAGGAGGGGTTATATGGGATAATAAGAGGGGTTATAGGGAGCAGGTTATATGGGGCAATAGGAGGGGTTATATGGGGTAATAGGAGGGGTTATAGGGAGCAGGTTATATGGGGCAATAGGAGGGGTTATATGGGGTAATAAGAGGGGTTATAGGGAGCGGGTATATGGGGTAATAGGAGGAGTTATAGGGAGCGGTTATATGGGTAATAGGAGGAGTTATAGGGAGAGGTTATATGGGGTAATAGGAGGAGTTATAGGGAGCGGTTATATGGGTAATAGGAGGAGTTATAGGGAGAGGTTATATGGGGTAATAGAAGAAGTTATAGAGAGGGGTTATATGGGGTAATAGGAGGGGTTATAGGGAGGGGTTATATGGGATAATAGGAGGAGTTATAGGGAGGGGTTATATGGGGTAATAGGAGGAGTTATAGGGAGGGGTTATATGGAGTAATAGGAGGAGTTATAGGGAGAGGTTATATGAGGTAATAGGAGGAGTTATAGTGAGCAGTTATATGGGGTAATAGGAGGAGGTATAGGGAGAGGTTATATGGGGTAATAGGAGGAGTTATAGGGAGGGGTTATATGGAGCAATAGGAGGAGTTATAGGGAGGGGTTATATGGGGTATGTCATAATGGAGGGGGTTTGGCCCGGGATTAAAGGGGTTACACCCCATTTGGCCACTCCCTACTCTCACCTGGGAAGCAAGGGGTTAACTGGACAAGGGTCCAGTAATGTGGTTTTTACCTTGCTTCAGTATCCAACTGTTTATTCCCCTGTGTAAAATGTATTGTCTCATCCTGGTGTTTGCAATCATCTCATACACTAGGGTTGATGCTGGAGAGAAGGGGTTAATGTTAAAATAGTGATTATAGCCCTTTGTGTAATTTTCCTGCCTTTTCAGGCTCCATTTTGCAGCCATCCATAGGTCGCCATTGAGCCTCCATGCTTTCTAATGGCAGAAGTAGCGGTTTTGGACCTGTTTTCCAGCGACGACCAGCAGGTGGCGTCCGAGAGGAGGAGCGGCGGTTTCCCATTGTAAGTCAATGGGCTCATTGACTTCAATGGGGATTCCTCAACGCCGGCCTCGAGGAACAGGTTGGCAGCCATCCAAACCGCAGACCGCAAAAGCAGATACAATGTCTTTGAAATGAGTTTCATCACTTCGGTCAAGTTCAAAGACAATTGGCGTGGGAATCTTAAGTTCTAGGGCCCCTGGGAATAAAGTTCTTTTTGTCCCTAGCTCCTAGGAACCCCCACACACGATCCACACCGGGTCCAGGAATGAGAGACCCCCGTAAGGGATCGAGCAGAGGAGGAGGGTCGCGCCATTGATTTCAATGGCGAAGCGGAGGTCCCATTGAATCTAATGGCGGCGGGCGCCATGCATTGTCAATGGCGGCGCCGGCCATTGATTCCAATGGGGAAAAGCCGCGTGGCGTAAAAACGACTAAGTGTAAAATGCTGAAAAATGTAAGTCCATATCTCCGGGTCTGGAATGACCAGAGGGATGGGATTTGGGTGGCATGTAGCCAAAGTACCGGCTTTAATGCATGCCCCATCCCAGCCCTCTCAGACGGAGTGTGGACGAATGTAAAGAGTTGTGGATTTTCTCATAGACTTCAATGGCGGCGGTTTCGCCATTGAAAGTCTATGGCGGGAAATTCCATTGACTACAACGGCGGAGTTGCTCCATTGAAACCCACGGCGGCGGAGCCCGTTGTTTTCAATGGGGATTTAGTGAAACGCTGAGATTTCTTTTTAGCTGAGATTTTTATAACAAAATATGAAACGGTTTATATGGTATTTATATATCTCCGGTTCTGAAGGTCGCAGCGGGCTGAAACTTTGACCCTATAGTGTATCACTTCCGGCATTAAGGTCTGGAAAGTTTGGACCCGCTGGACCTACCAGAACTGGGTATTTTAATATGTGTAGATATTAAAGTGTATATGGGATTTTGGATCTGCTCTGAAAAATGCAGACTCCATCTGCTATGCTAAATAGGGCAGGAAGGGCATCCTGAGGAAATTAGCATAGCCCGGTGATCAAAAGGTAACTGTCCTGATTGTTTATACTAAGGGCAGGAACAAAGGGACTGAGTGTTTTTAAGTGTCGGTCTTCACACTTACAAGGGAAGCCAAAATCTCCTTCAAAGAGATTTTTCTAGCCAGCTCGGCACCTAGGTTGAAAGAGAGGGGGTTGAAATGGTTTTTAAACCAGAGTCAGCCCTTACTCAAATGTCTTCATGCATGGTCTTCATGATCTTCATGATCTTCATGTATTGTCGTGATGTCTACATCTGAACCTGAATTATGGAAGAAATGGCCCATCCTGTATCCTGATGGCTTTCTTGTCCAAACCTTTCAGTAAGTGTCTATATTTTGAATGTTATTTGTATAATCTGTTGTGTTCACCTTTTTCAAGGAATAAATTATATTTTATCATATCTAAGCCTCGTTCAGTTCAACCCAGTTATATTTTTGGTGTATTATTATAGCCTGTTACAAAGTTACCGTCACAGGGTAATAGGAGGAGTTATAGGGAGGGGTTATATGGGGTAATAGGAGGAGTTATAGGAAGGGGTTATATGGGGTAATAGGAGGAGTTATAGGGAGGGGTTATATGGGGTAATAGGAGGAGTTATAGAGAGAGGTTATATGGGGTAATAGGAGGGGTAATAGGGAGCGGTTATATGGGGTAAAAGTAGGAATTATAGGGAGCGGTTATATGGGGTAATAGGAGTTATAGGGAGCAGTTATATGGGTAATATGAGTTATAGGGAGGGGTTATATGGGGTAATAGGAGTTATAGAGAGTGGTTATATGGGGTAATAGGAGGGGTTATAGGGAGGGGTTATATGGGGTAATAGGAGGAGTTATAGGGAGTGGTTATATGGGGTAATAGGAGGAGTTATAGGGACATGTTATATGGGGTAATAGGAGGAGTTATAGGGAGTGGGTATATGGGGTAATAGGAGGAGTTATAGGGAGTGGTTATATGGGGTAATAGGAGGAGTTATAAGGAGCGGTTATATGGGGTAACAGGAGGAGTTATAGGGAGCGGTTATATGGGGTAATAGGAGGAGTTATAGGGAGTGGTTATATGGGGTAATAGGAGGAGTTATAGGGAGATGTTATATGAGGTAATAGGAGGAGTTATAGGAAGTGGTTATATTGGGTAATAGGAGGAGTTATAGGGAGGGGTTATATGGGGTAATAGGAGGAGTTATAGGGAGCGGGTATTTGGGGTAATAGGAGGAGTTATAGGGAGATATGGGGTAATAGGAGGAGTTATAGGGAGCGGGTATTTGGGGTAATAGGAGGAGTTATAGGGAGAGATTATATGGGGGAATAGGAGGAGTTATAGGGAGTGCTTATATGGGGTAATAGGAGGAGTTATAGGGAGATATGGGGTTAATATGAGGAGTTATAGGGAGGGGTTATATGGGGTAATAGGAGGAGTTATAGGGAGATATGGGGTAATATGAGGAGTTACAGGGAGGGGGTATATGGGGTAATAGGAGGAGTTATAGGGAGTGCTTATATGGGGTAATAGGAGGAGTTATAGGGAGTGCTTATATGGGGTAATAGGAGGAGTTATAGGGAGATATGGGGTAATATGAGGAGTTACAGGGAGGGGGTATATGGGGTAAAAGGAGGAGTTATAGGGAGCGGGTTTTTGGGGTAATAGGAGGAGTTATAGGGAGCGGGAATATGGAACCAAGTGATGGAGTCATTGCATATTAATGAGCCCATACTATGCATTGCTCAGTATAGAAGCTCGGTGACTCAGTACTCACGGTGACCGTGGCCAGCAGCCCCTCCGGTACATTGGCGACGATGATGCCGATGAGGAAGATGACGGCCTCCAGCCAGGAATAGCCCAGTATGAGCGAGAGGATGAAGAAGCTGATTCCCAGGAAGACAGCCACGCCGGTGATCAGGTGGATGAAGTGTTCAATCTCCTTAGCTATTGGCGTCTTCCCCACCTCCAGACCCGACGCCAACGTGGCGATACGACCCATCACCGTCCGGTCCCCCGTGGCGACAACCACTCCGCGGGCCGTACCTGCCGAGCGCCCACTGAGATCACTCACAGAGCTCGTACGCAACTTAATGATACACGCGTGTGCCACACCATTATTTGTTTCATTAATATATACAATACCTAAGACCTACGCCTCCGCGTGCTTGCGGAAGCGTAGGCGAGCCCCTACTAAAGCCGCTCTCATTGCAGCTGTAGGGGCTCAGTGCTGAGCGGAACCGCGCCTCAGCGCGCCTCCGCCAGCAAGCGGTAAACATGGCCGAGGCCTAAGACTTCACTGCCAAACACCACATCTATTCCCTCCCACTCCCTGCACAGGAGCCTGCAGAGAGAGGCTCTATCTCCTGGGCATAACTCCCTCCCTCCCACTCCCTACACAGGAGCCTGCAGAGAGAGGCTCTATCTCCTGGGCATACCTCCCTCCCTCCCACTCCCTGCACAGGAGCCTGCAGAGAGAGGCTCTATCTCCTGGGCATACCTCTCTCCCTCCCACACCCAGCACAGGAGCCTGCAGAGAGAGGCTCTATCTCCTGGGCATACCTCTCTCCCACACCCAGCACAGGAACCTGCAGAGAGAGGCTCTATCTCCTGGGCATACCTCTCTCCCTCCCACTCCCTGCACAGGCGCCTGCAGAGAGAGGCTCTATCTCCTGGGCATACCTCTCTGCCACACCCAGCACAGGAGCCTGCAGAGAGAGGCTCTATCTCCTGGACATACCTCTCTCCCTCCCACTCCCTGCACAGGCGCCTGCAGAGAGAGGCTCTATCTCCTGGACATACCTCTCTCCCTCCCACACCCAGCACAGGAGCCTGCAGAGGAAGGCTCTATCTCCTGGGAATACCTCTCTCCCTCCCACACCCAGCACAGATGCCTGCAGAGAGAGGCTCTATCTCCTGGACATACCTCTCTCCCTCCCACTCCCTGCACAGGCGCCTGCAGAGAGAGGCTCTATCTCCTGGGCATACCTCTCTGCCACACCCAGCACAGGAGCCTGCAGAGAGAGGCTCTATCTCCTGGACATACCTCTCTCCCTCCCACTCCCTGCACAGGCGCCTGCAGAGAGAGGCTCTATCTCCTGGACATACCTCTCTCCCTCCCACACCCAGCACAGGAGCCTGCAGAGGAAGGCTCTATCTCCTGGGAATACCTCTCTCCCTCCCACACCCAGCACAGATGCCTGCAGAGAGAGACTCTATCTCCTGGGCATACCTCTCTCCCTCCCACACCCAGCACAGACGCCTGCAGAGAGAGGCTCTATCTCCTGTGCATACCTCTCTCCCTCCCACACCCAGCACAGACGCCTGCAGAGAGAGGCTCTATCTCCTGGACATACCTCCCTCCCACACCCAGCACAGGAGCCTGCAGAGAGAGGCTCTATCTCCTGGGCATACCTCTCTCCCTCCCACTCCCTGCACAGGCGCCTGCAGAGAGAGACTCTATCTCCTGGACATACCTCTCTCCCACACCCAGCACAGGAGCCTGCAGAGAGAGGCTCCATCTCCTGGACATACCTCTCTCCCTCCCACTCCCTGCACAGGCGCCTGCAGAGAGAGGCTCTATCTCCTGGGCATACCTCTCTCCCACACCCAGCACAGGCGCCTGCAGGGAGAGGCTCCATCTCCTGGGCATACCTCCCTCCCACACCCAGCACAGGAGCCTGCAGAGAGAGGCTCCATCTCCTGGGCATACCTCTCTCCCTCCCACTCCCTGCACAGACGCCTGCAGAGAGAGGCTCTATCTCCTGGGCATACCTCCCTCCCACTCCCTGCACGGGAGCCTGCAGAGAGAGGCTCTATCTCCTGGGCATACCTCTCTCCCTCCCACTCCCTGCACAGGAGCCTGCAGAGAGAGGCTCTATCTCCTGGGCATACCTCTCTCCCACACCCAGCACAGGAGCCTGCAGAGAGAGGCTCCATCTCCTGGACATACCTCTCTCCCTCCCACTCCCTGCACAGGAGCCTGCAGAGAGAGGCTCTATCTCCTGGGCATACCTCCCTCCCACACCCTGCACAGGAGCCTGCAGAGAGAGGCTCCATCTCCTGGACATACCTCTCTCCCTCCCACACCCAGCACAGGAGCCTGCAGAGAGAGGCTCTATCTCCTGGGCATACCTCTCTCCAACACCCAGCACAGGAGCCTGCAGAGAGAGGCTTTATGTCCTGGGCATACCTCCCTCCCACACCCAGCACAGGAGCCTGCAGAGAGAGGCTCTATCTCCTGGGCATTCTTCTCTCCCACACCCAGCACAGGAGACTGCAGAGAGAGGCTCTATCTCGTGGATATACCTCCCACCCACACCCAGCACAGGAGCCTGCAGAGAGAGGCTCTATCTCCTGGACATACCTCCCCCCCACACCCAGCACAGGAGCCTGCAGAGAGAGGCTCTATCTCCTGGACATACCTCCCTCCCACACCCAGCACAGGAGCCTGCAGAGAGAGGCTCTATCTCCTGGGCATAACTCTCTCCCTCCCACTCCCAGCACAGGAGCCTGCAGAGAGAGGCTTTATGTCCTGGGCATACCTCCCTCCCACACCCAGCACAGGAGCCTGCAGAGGGAGGCTCTATCTCCTGGACATACCTCCCTCCCACTCCCTGTACAGGAGCCTGCAGAGAGAGGCTCTATCTCCTGGACATACATCCCTCCCACTCCCAGCACAGGAGCCTGCAGAGAGAGGCTCTATCTCCTGGGCATATCTCCCTCCCACACCCATCACAGGAGCCTGCAGAGGGAGGCTCTATCTCCTGGACATACCTCCCTCCCACTCCCTGTACAGGAGCCTGCAGAGAGAGGCTCTATCTCCTGGGCATACCTCCCTCCCACACCCAGCACAGGAGCCTGCAGAGAGAGGCTCTATCTCCTGGGCATACCTCTCTCCCTCCCACACCCAGCACAGGAGCCTGCAGAGGGAGGCTCTATCTCCTGGACATACCTCCCTCCCACAACAAGCACAGGAGCCTGCAGAGGGAGGCTCTATCTCCTGGGCATAACTCCCTCCCACACCCAGCACAGGCGCCTGCAGAGAGAGGCTCTATCTCCTGGACATACCTCCCTCCCACACCCAGCACAGGAGCCTGCAGAGAGAGGATCTATCTCCTGGGCATACCTCCCTCCCACACCCAGCACAGGAGCCTGCAGAGGGAGGCTCTATCTCCTGGGCATACCTCTCTCCCTCCCACACCCCGCACAGACGCCTGCAGAGAGAGGCTCTATCTCCTGGGCATACCTCCCTCCCTCCCACACCCAGCACAGGCGCCTGCAGAGAGAGGCTCTATCTCCTGGGCATACCTCCCTCCCTCCCACACCCAGCACAGGAGCCTGCAGAGAGAGGCTCCATCTCCTGGACATACCTCTCTCTCTCCCACACCCAGCACAGGAGCCTGCAGAGAGAGGCTCTATCTCCTGGGCATACCTCTCTCCCTCCCACTCCCTGCATAGGAGCCTGCAGAGAGAGGCTCTATCTCCTGGGCATACATCTCTCCCTCCCACTCCCTGCACAGGAGCCTGCAGAGAGAGGCTCTATCTCCTGGGCATACCTCTCTCCCACACCCAGCACAGGAGCCTGCAGAGAGAGGCTCCATCTCCTGGGCATACCTCTCTCCCTCCCACTCCCTGCACAGACGCCTGCAGAGAGAGGCTCTATCTCCTGGGCATACCTCTCTCCCTCCCACTCCCAGCACAGGAGCCTGCAGAGAGAGGCTCTATCTCCTGGGCATACCTCTCTCTCCCTCCCACTCCCAGCACAGGAGCCTGCAGAGAGAGGCTCTATCTCCTGGGTATACCTCTCTCCCTCCCACACCCAGCACAGATGCCTGCAGAGAGAGGCTCTATCTCCTGGACATACCTCTCTCCCTCCCACTCCCTGCACAGGCGCCTGCAGAGAGAGGCTCTATCTCCTGGGCATACCTCTCTCCCTCCCACTCCCAGCACAGGAGCCTGCAGAGAGAGGCTCTATCTCCTGGGCATACCTCTCTCTCCCTCCCACTCCCAGCACAGGAGCCTGCAGAGAGAGGCTCTATCTCCTGGACATACCTCTCTCCCTCCCACACCCAGCACAGATGCCTGCTGAGAGAGGCTCTATCTCCTGGACATACCTCTCTCCCTCCCACTCCCTGCACAGGCGCCTGCAGAGAGAGGCTCTATCTCCTGGACATACCTCCCTCCCACTCCCTGTACAGGAGCCTGCAGAGAGAGGCTCTATCTCCTGGACATACCTCTCTCCCTCCCACTCCCTGCAAAGGAGCCTGCAGAGAGAAGCTCTATCTCCTGGACATACCTCTCTCCCTCCCACTCCCTGCACAGGCGCCTGCAGAGAGAGGCTCTATCTCCTGGACATACCTCCCTCCCACACCCAGCACAGGAGCCTGCAGAGAGAGGCTCTATCTCCTGGGCATACCTCTCTCCCTCCCACACCCAGCACAGGAGCCTGCAGAGGGAGGCTCTATCTCCTGGACATACCTCTCTCCCACACCCAGCACAGGAGCCTGCAGAGAGAGGCTCTATCTCCTGGGCATACCTCCCTCCCACACCCAGCACGGGAGCCTGCAGAGAGAGGCTCTATCTCCTGGACATACCTCTCTCCCTCCCACACCCAGCACAGGACCCTGCAGAGGGAGGCTCTATCTCCTGGACATACCTCTCTCCTACACCCAGCACAGGAGCCTGCAGAGAGAGGCTCTATCTCCTGGGCATACCTCCCTCCCACACCCAGCACGGGAGCCTGCAGAGAGAGGCTCTATCTCCTGGGCATACCTCCCTCCCACACCCAGCACAGGAGCCTGCAGAGGGAGGCTCTATCTCCTGGGCATACCTCTCTCCCTCCCACACCCAGCACAGACGCCTGCAGAGAGAGGCTCTATCTCCTGGGCATACCTCCCTCCCACTCCCTGCACAGGAGCCTGCAGAGAGAGGCTCTATCTCCTGGGCATACCTCTCTCCCTGCCACTCCCTGCACAGGAGCCTGCAGAGAGAGGCTCTATCTCCTGGGCATACCTCTCTCCCACACCCAGCACAGGAGCCTGCAGAGAGAGGCTCTATCTCCTGGGCATACCTCTCTCCCTCCCACTCCTTGCACAAACGCCTGCAGAGAGAGGCTCTATCTCCTGGGCATACCTCTCTACCTCCCACTCCCTGCACAGGAGACTCCAGAGGGAGGCTCTATCTCCTGGACATACGTCTCTCCTCCCACTCATGTGTCTCGGGTATCTCGGGTGTCTCGGGTATCTCGGGTGTCTCGGGTATCTCGGGTGTCTCGGGTATCTCGGGTATCTCGGGTGTCTCGGGTATCTTGGGTATCTCGGGTGTCTCGGGTATCTCGGGTGTCTCGGGTATCTCGGGTGTCTCGGGTATCTCGGGTATCTCTCGTGTCTCGGGTATCTCTCGTGTCTCGGGTATCTCTCGTGTCTCGGGTATCTCTCGTGTCTCGGGTATCTCTCGTGTCTCGGGTATCTCTCGTGTCTCGGGTATCTCTCGTGTCTCGGGTATCTCTCGTGTCTCGGGTATCTCTCGTGTCTCGGGTATCTCTCGTGTCTCTCCCGTGTCTCGGGTATCTCTCGTGTCTCTCCCGTGTCTCGGGTATCTCTCATGTCTCTCCCGTGTCTCGGGTATCTCTCGTGTCTCGGGTATCTCTCGTGTCTCGGGTATCTCTCGTGTCTCGGGTATCTCTCGTGTCTCGGGTATCTCTCGTGTCTCGGGTATCTCTCGTGTCTCGGGTATCTCTCGTGTCTCGGGTATCTCTCGTGTCTCGGGTATCTCTCGTGTGTCGGGCAGCTCGTGTGCCTCGGGCATCTCGTGTGCCTCGGGCATCTCGTGTGCCTCGGGAATCTCGTGTGTCTCGGGCATCTCGTGTGTCTCGGGCATCTCGTGTTCCTCGGGCATCTCGTGTGTCTCGGGCATCTCGTGTGTCTCGGGCATCTCGTGTGGCTCGGGCATCTCGTGTGTCTCGGGCATCTCGTGTGTCTCGGGTATCTCGTGTGTCTCGGGTATCTCGTGTGTCTCGGGTATCTCGTGTGTCTCGGGTATCTCGTGTGTCTCGGGTATCTCATGTGTCTCGGGTATCTCATGTGTCTCGGGCATCTCGTGTGTCTCGGGTATCTCAGGGGTGCTCCAGATGTAACCCCAAAAATTGCCCCAATATGTGGATGCTATGGAAACATTACAATTTCCACAAACAACTTGACTACAGTTGAGTGCTTTTTTGTTAAACAAGCCTGCAGCGAGACGCAGCGAGACGCAGCGAGACGCAGCGAGACAAGGCGCAGAGAGACAGCGATCAGCCGTAGTGTCACACTGAGGTTCTTGGGAGAGCCCCCCACCCGAGTGTTTTCTCCCCATTACCTTCCACGCAGTTAGTGGAGAAGAATGTTATGTTTCGCGTCTCCAGGGGGTTATCGTGAGTAAAGTCAGGTGACCGCGTCTGGGGCTCCGATTCACCCGTTAGGGAGGAGTTATCCACCTGAGGGAGGAGGGAGGGAGAGAGAAAGGAGTGAGGAGGGGAATAGAGCAGGGGAGAGAGACGGGGGAAAGGGTAGAGAGAGATGATGGGGAAAGGAGAGAGAACAGCGGGGAAGATATAGAGGAGAAACAGGGGAGGAGGGAGAGGGAGAGAGAGAGGGAGAAGGAGACAAGGCGAGGAAGAAAGATGGAGAAGGTGAAGAGAGATGGGGGGAAGAGAAGGAGACAAAGGGAGGTAGAAAGACCATAGAAAAATGGTGAGAGGAGGGTTGAGAGGGAGAGAGGGGAGTAAGGGGAGAGAAAGAAGGAGACGCGAGGAAGGAGAGACAGTGAGAAAGAGAGAAGGAGAGAAGGAGACATGGGGAGAGAGAGACAGGGGAGGAAAGAGAGAAAGTGGGGGAGAGGGAGAGGAGAGAAGGAGACAACGGTGGAGAGGACATTATATTGGGTGGGGAAAAAGACAGGGGGAGGGGTAGCGATGTTGGAAGGTGTAAAGTGTGGGAATGGGGGTCCATCAGACAGAGTAATAGTTTCTGGACAATATAGCTGAACCTAGTAGCATCTCATGCAGCTAGTTGCTGAGCAATTGGTAGTGTAGCTGCTCCTGGAGGGGTATCATGTGGTGTAGCTGTCCCTATTGGGTATCTGGCAGTGTATCTGTCCATGTGGGGTATCAGGCTGTGTATCTGCCCCTGCGGGGTATCAGGCGGTGTATCTGCCCCTGCAGGGTATCAGGCGGTGTATCTGCCTGTAAGAGAACCTTAACCCCTGTCTAAATGAGGCTTCAATAGTAAGCCTGTATTGGTCTGAGGAATCCAGCAGGGAGCTGGTTAATTGCAGCTACAGACAATTAACCGGTCTCCACCTGGCTCATCAGACAGGTAGCAAAGCCTCCTGCTTACACTGCAAGAGATCTTTAGCACAGGGACCTGAAAGAGATGTTGTCTTGAGAACAGGACTGTGCTGCTAGAAAGACACCCTGAAACCAGACCTATTCCAGGACACAGGGGACCCGGGAACCCGCCAGAGGCTGGCTCCTCAACCGACACCAACCCTGACCCAGAGACTGACAAAAAGGGCCCCTGCTTACAGGTACCTCTTATAACTTTGGGGTTATAGGTTGGAAAGAGGAGTATCCTCCCAGCCCTGCAGATAGGGACTGGGAGAGTGAGTTATCTCTTACACAGGGATAGGTGGGTAAGGGGCGTATCCTCCCAGCCCTGCAGATAGGGACGGGGGGAGTGAGTTACCCCTTACACAGGGATAGGTGGGTAAGGGACGTATCCTCCCAGCCCTGCAGATAGGGACTGGGAGAGTGAGTTACCCCTTACACAGGGATAGGTGGGTTAGGGGTGTATCCTCCCAGCCCTGCAGATAGGGACTGGGAGAGTGAGTTACCCCTTACACAGGGATAGGTGGGTAAGGGGCGTATCCTCCCAGCCCTGCAGATTGGGACGGGGGGAGTGAGTTATCCCTTACACAGGGATAGGTGGGTAAGAGGCGTATCCTCCCAGCCCTGCAGATAGGGACTGGGAGAGTGAGTTACCCCTTACACAGGGATAGGTGGGTAAGGGGCGTATCCTCCCAGCCCTGCAGATAGGGACTGGTTGAGTGAGTTATCCCTTACACAGGGATAGGTGGGTAAGGGGCGTATCCTCCCAGCCCTGCAGATAGAGACTGGGGGAGTGAGTTACCCCTTACACAGGGATAGGTGGGTAAGAGGCGTATCCTCCCAGCACTGCAGATAGGGACTGGGAAAGTGAATTACCCCTTACACAGGGATAGGTAGGTAAGGGGCGTATCCTCCCAGCCCTGCAGATAGGGACTGGGAGAGTGAGTTACCCCTTACACAGGGATAGGTGGGTAAGGGGCGTATCCTCCCAGCCCTGCAGATAGGGACTGGTTGAGTGAGTTATCCCTTACACAGGGATAGGTGGGTAAGGGGCGTATCCTCCCAGCCCTGCAGATAGAGACTGGGGGAGTGAGTTACCCCTTACACAGGGATAGGTGGGTAAGAGGCGTATCCTCCCAGCACTGCAGATAGGGACTGGGAAAGTGAATTACCCCTTACACAGGGATAGGTAGGTAAGGGGCGTATCCTCCCAGCCCTGCAGATAGGGACGGTGGAAGTGAGTTATCCCTTACACAGGGATAGGATGCTTATTTATTTTGTGTTTCCTGCAAGTCCTGTTTTAAAAGAATTACCCTCCCGGCTTATACTATTGATCTCTCTTGGTATGTTTGAATATCAAAAGGTGTTCTCCTCCAACCCCCCCCCCCCCCTCTTAACTGTGTGCTGTTAATTGACCAACTGGAACAGGCTGATTTATTGGGGTGGGGGGAGGGTCATGTGACTGCTTTAGATGTATAAAACAAATATTCCCCCTGCATTGGCAGGGTAGTATTTGGCATCTTAAGAGTGATGCATTTAAAGTGATCATTTTAAGTGACAATATATAGTTAGACTATAGTTTAACTAGAGGTGACTGGGGATTTCATCTTTCTGCAAACTCTCTTACTCAAGGCAACAAACGGTGAGCTTATATGACCACACTTTGATCCCATGCTTGTTAACCTGCATATTTTAACCCCCCACACCTTTACAACTTATTTCACTGCAGCCTCTCCCAAAACTGACTGCACAAAATACATCCCACACCCACTCAGCCCACTGAAACCCTGAATTGACTCTAGCATTGCAATGCAGCAAAACATTTGACAAGGAACAGGCACACTCCTGCTGTTTAGTCTGCACACACTCACAACAGCTCCATGCAGCACTGCCTACCTCTGGCATAATGAACCTGCTATGTATCGTAACTTTTTTCTTTCTCCTGGCCTCATGGAGATGTTACTCCCTCTACACACTATAAACACCTCCATCCTGGCCCACACCCAACATCACCATATACCCTGGATTACTCAAAAGCCTTGCACTATCTACTGAATGTTGGTGGAGAACTCTAAAAACCAGCACACCAACCACTTCTCACTCTAATGGCAAACACCACAAATTTACAACTTGCAAACAACAACCCAAATTTCTACTCATACTATTACTCTCTTTAGCAGGTGATATTGAACCTAACCCAGGTCCTCCCATTTCAACTCTGTCCCATGCCCCAGATGAATTCCACCTTTGAATCCCAAAAAGGTCTATCTGTCGCCAATATAAATATCCGCAGCCTGCTGCCCAAACTGGATGAACTAAGGGCATGGTGCCTTATGCATAATCCCAAAGCCATCATTCTTACAGAAACATGGCTATCCCCTAAAACCCCTGATGCAAATATCGCCATTCAGGGATACTCCATTTTTAGAAGAGATAGGTCAAAGAGAGGAGGAGGGGTGTTATTTTATATTGCAGACACATTACAATTTACACTGTTAAACTGCCCCCCAAGCCCACCCTCTTTTGAAATTCTAGTTGGCAAAATCTGCCTCCCCTTTTCTAAGCCCGTCCTGATTGCTGGCATCTACCGCCCCCCTAAAGCCCCTCTACAATCCCTGACTGATATCACCCAGTTTCTTGGCTCCATTTCCTCTCTGAATGAGAAGAGTGAGCTGCTAGTTCTTGGGGATTTCAACTTCAATTGGCTTGACCCTAAAAACCACAAAATCCAGATACAACTCAAGTCACTTGACCTATCGCAACTCATTTCCCAACCCACACGGACAAACCTGAAATCGCACAACCATTCCTTGCTAGACTGGATTCTCTCCTCAAACCCCAGCAGAATCCAATCCTCTGGCATCCTTCCTGACATTTTCAGTGACCATGCAATAGTGTACTGTGTAAGGAAAATTAAACCGCCCCATTCAAGCCCTAAAGTTCTCCTCACTTGAACATTTAGAAACTTTAACCCACAACAGTTTCTGGATGACCTTACCAACTGCCCATGGCACAGAATCGATTTAATTCCCGACCCTGATTCTGCACTCGACTATTTCCAATCCGAGTTCTTAAAACTATGCGATACCCATGCTCCACTACGCAAAATAAGGGTACAGGGGGCCCACCTTCCATGGGTTACACCTGACCTTATAGCACTCTACCAGTTCAGGGATGCCTTGTGGAAAAGCTACAAAGTAACTGGCACTACCAAGGATCTCAATCACTACAGATGCATGTGGAACGTGTGCACAAGGCAAACAAGGCATGCAAAAGCACAATATTACTCTGACAATCTCCATCAGAATACATCAAACCCAGCTAACTTCTGGAAGGTTATCAACAATATATTCATGCTTCCTAACCATCAACAACCAAGTAATATCACTAAGGGGGATATTACTCTGACAAACCCCACTGACATTGCAAAAGTATTCAATGATTACTTTGTGGGGTGTGCCACTAACTTATTAGCGAAATGCAGCACAAACCACAAACCTGAATCTCATCCTGGGAGTACACACATAGCCCCACCCCCTCCCAAGACTGCCCACAATTTTCAATTTGGCCCAGTATCTGAAGAGGAGATTACACAAGCGCACCTCAAACTAAAACTAAGCAGCCAATGCGGACCTGACTTACTACAATCTAGGTTCCTACGACTTGGTGCCCCAGCCATTGCCAAACCAATTGCTTCCATAGTCAACTCTATCCTGTCTGCAGGCCATATCCCTAAGACCTGGAAAGCTGCCAGAGTTGTCCCAATCTTCAAAAGTGGGGACAAAAACACTGTCTCAAATTACAGGCCAATCTCACTTCTCCCAATCCTATCCAAAGTCATGGAAAAATGTGTCCACTCCCAATTAAGCGATTTCTATACCAAGACAAATTTCCCTAGCCAATTCCAATCTGGCTTTCGCCCCAAACACTCCACCGTAACTACCCTGCTAAAAGTTTGCAATGAGACCCAGTGTGGAATGGAACGGGGACAACTCACTGGTGCAGTATTCCTAGATTTTGCAAAGGCTTTTGATACAGTTGATCATGTTATCCTGCTTAACAAACTCCAGAGCTCTGGAATAGGGAAACATGCTTTAAACTGGTTTCAGTCCTACCTATCAGGTAGATCCCAACATGTGTCCATCTCAGGCTCTAACTCCAAACCCCCTGGATATCACCTGTGGTGTCCCGCAAGGCTCTGTTCTGGGGCCCCTACTCTTCTCAGTGTTCATTAATGATCTTCCCACAGCTTGTAAGGAAGCCTCAATACACATGTATGCAGATGACACAATCCTATATGCACACAGCCATAGCCTCTCTGACTTTCAACACATACTTCAGTCTGACGTTTTGAGACTCAAAAACTGGATTTCCCAAAACAAACTGTTTTTAAACACTAATTAACAGCAATTGGAAGGAGAAAGCATTTTTGTTGCCGACGCCAACCAACTAGAAGCCCATTTGAAATTGCACTCCTTGGCAATTAAACCTTAACATTTAATTATAATATAGATAAAATAGGTTCTTAACATATAGTAATTAGTGATTAACAACATATAATGTACTTATGCGGGAAGGGATGGGGAGGTGGTAGGCGGCCACAGTGTATAATAATTTATGCTATGCCTTAATCAGGAAAGTTAATAATCTTATAAAAAACCAGGATTAGGCTGATACTGAGCACTCTGCTTAATTGACTAAAGCAGTAATATAATACTGTGGTATATGGACTATATATATAATATATATATTTATATATATAATATATATATATATAATACTGTGGTATATGGACTATATATATAATATATATATTTATATATATAATATATATATATATAATACTGTGGTATATGGACTATATATATAATATATATATTTATATATATAATATATATATATATAATACTGTGGTATATGGACACGCCGTCCAAATATAATCTGCACTGTGAATGTATATCCCCCTGCAGGATAACTGTACACAGAACACAATAATTGAATCACCGTGTTTGGCGTGGTGACGTAAGCGCGAGGGAATCGGGAGAGACTGGTACTGTAGTATCATTACATTGTATCAAGTTCTCTGCTGTTGCTCAATTTTACCCGCGATCGCTTCCAGGCTTGGCAGCTCCGTTTCACTCTGTGGTTTTGGTCACAGCCTGTCTCTGCACTGTGATTCTTTGTATCAGGATTGTATCAGCATGTTCTGAGGTTGTCAGCTGGAAAGTTGCAATTAGTAGCGCTTTCACAGACGCTTACCACCAGCTCAGCTAGCCTGTCAGTATTTGTTGTGCAGATTCATTTGGTCACCGGTGTATTGTTTGGTGATTCAATTATTGTGTTCTGTGTACAGCTATCCTGCAGGGGATATACATTCACTGTGCAGATTATATTTGGACGGCATGTCCATATACCACATATACCACAGTGTATATATATATATATATTAAATATATTAAATATTATATATATAAATATATATTATATATATAGTCCATATACCACATTATTATATTACTGCTTTAGTAAATTAAGCAGAGTGCTCAGTATCAGCCTAATCCTGGTTTTTTATAAGATTATTAGCTTTCCTGATTAAACTACTGTGTATAGTGTTTTTTGTATGTCATTTGGTGCAGAATCAATCCACATGCCACCAACCTATCATTGATTTGCACATACAGTATTAACAACAATCTATTAGTTTAAATATTATATTTACTTATGGTACACTGTTTTGAGCAACAAGATCAATATAGGTTGGTTTGATCGGTATGCTGAACCTTATGACGCACAATACAACAACATAGGTAAAGTGTCCTTGGGCAATTACAGCAAGGTAACTGACTCTTTATTAAGGCCAATCTTTGTCAGGTGCTATTGCCGTTGTATTAAGGCATAGCATAAATTATTATACAGGAAGAAGGGGGTAAGATGGTCCGTGGTTCACAGCAACTTCAGCAGCCAACGCATGGATGTCTAAAAAAACTTTATTGATCGCTAGCAGCAAACATCAGGCAACCACTCTAACATGTTTCGTCCAGGTTATGGACTTTTTCAAAGAGTGCTGATAGTGTATGGCAGCCAAATAGATATAGGGAGTGGTGAGTGTATGCCACCAATAGAAACAGGGAACGTATTTAAACCTCACCTGTGGTAGATTAATCATTAAAGTGGATAACTATCTCCCCAACAATCCCCATAGCAATGGCTGCACAACAAGGTATTTACAACATACACATGAAAAATCTTAAAAACAAAACAGAACATATAATGGATAAATTTAAAAACACAACTACTGATGTTTTAAGTTACCAGCATCATTATTATTATATAAAGCTATATCAATTAATGGAAGTATACAGATGTATAACAAAGGATTTCATATATCTAGTACTTATAAAATCTTTTTTGTACTTATAAAGCATTTTCAGTATCAAGATTCACTTTAAAGGGATATAAACATTTTATCAATTTATTCACATAATTCATATCCATGAATACAGTGGCAACCGCATGACAGACAGTAACTTAATATGTCACCTCCCAGATCACAATGTAATTGGGTGAACACTGTGAACCCACCCCAAAACTTAGCCATTACCCCATCAGGAAGTGTTTCAGTTCCCACTCCTGATTGATGCCGGCCGGATGGAGTGTGTTCAGAGTGTACACCCAATACATTTCCTGTTTATTTAATACCCCCTCTCTATGGCCTCCTCTAGCGTTACAAGGGATATGTTCAATTGTCATATAGGAAAAGTTGGCTATTCCCCCTTTAGGGCATCTGGAGAAGTGTCTGGGAACTGGATGAGACACATCATTCTTTTTAATAAGTCTGACATGCTCGGCAATGCGGGTCTTGACTGGCCGAATGGTTCGTCCCACATATAATTTTTTGCAACCACATCTCAAAAGATAAATGGTGTAGGATGTATTACAATTCAAAAATTCTTTAATAAAATATTTTTTTCCATTGATGTCAGTTTGGACAAATTTTGTACTATGAACATATTTACACATGGAACAATTTCCACATGCATAAAAACCTTTAGGAATACTACCAATTCTTTTAAGATCAGTTTTAGTTTGAAAGTGACTTGGCGAGAGGTGTGATGCTAGTGTCTTAGCCCTACGGAATGAAAATTTTGGTCCCTTCAAGGTAAACTCAGCAATATCCTTATCAAGGCACAGGGTGTGCCAATGTTTATGCACAATGTCGCATATAAGCTTGGATTGGCGACTATAAGTCGTGATGAATAATGGACTCATATCACTATACTTGCTCTTAGATTGTATGTACCCCTTATGATGTTTGTCTTTTTTCTTTTTATCGAGGATTCCAGGGCGATCCAAAGTCATAGCGTACTCGTATGCTGTCTGGATATCTGTATATTTGTAACCCCTGGCTTGGAATCTCTCAAATAGTGCTTGTGACTGCAAAGAGAAATTCTCGTCATCAGAACATATCCGTCTCAACCTTACAAATTGGGCCCTCGGAATACTTTTGATTAAAGATTGTGGATGACAACTTTTGGCTGACAGTAGTGTGTTTCGGGAGTTTGGCTTGCGAAATATGTCAGTTTGGATTAGCATGTCATGGTCTATGTAAAGGAGCAGGTCCAGATAATTGATGCAATTTATATTTTGTTCATAAGTGAATTTGATATTAACATTATTGATATTAAGTGTGTTTATAAATGCTACAAGTGATGATTCATCGCCGTCCCATATAATAATGAGATCGTCGATGAATCTTTTATAGTAAATAATTTGTGAACGATAAGAATTATTACTGTGATATATATATTGAATTACCGTCATTCATTAAGGATTCCACGGACCTCATGGTAGATGTAAAGGATCTGGTCTGGAAAAAAGAATACAGATGGGTCACCCTTGACGTGATCTCTCTGTATTCCATCATTAATCACGATCACGGGTTATTAGCTATCACGCACTTTTTAAATTTATCACATCTGTCCACTTCACTTTGCACTTTTCTATTAGAATCTATTAAATTTTTATTAACTCACAATTATTTCTTATTTGATTCACGTTTTTATTTACAATTATTAGGCACTGCAATGGGCACAAGTTTTGCACCATCATATGCAAACTTATTCATGGGGTTATGGGAAGCACAATATATATATCACAGTAATAATTCTTATCGTTCACAAATTATTTACTATAAAAGATTCATCGACGATCTCATTATTATATGGGACGGCGATGAATCATCACTTGTAGCATTTATAAACACACTTAATATCAATAATGTTAATATCAAATTCACTTATGAACAAAATATAAATTGCATCAATTATCTGGACCTGCTCCTTTACATAGACCATGACATGCTAATCCAAACTGACATATTTCGCAAGCCAAACTCCCGAAACACACTACTGTCAGCCAAAAGTTGTCATCCACAATCTTTAATCAAAAGTATTCCGAGGGCCCAATTTGTAAGGTTGAGACGGATATGTTCTGATGACGAGAATTTCTCTTTGCAGTCACAAGCACTATTTGAGAGATTCCAAGCCAGGGGTTACAAATATACAGATATCCAGACAGCATACGAGTACGCTATGACTTTGGATCGCCCTGGAATCCTCGATAAAAAGAAAAAAGACAAACATCATAAGGGGTACATACAATCTAAGAGCAAGTATAGTGATATGAGTCCATTATTCATCACGACTTATAGTCGCCAATCCAAGCTTATATGCGACATTGTGCATAAACATTGGCACACCCTGTGCCTTGATAAGGATATTGCTGAGTTTACCTTGAAGGGACCAAAATTTTCATTCCGTAGGGCTAAGACACTAGCATCACACCTCTCGCCAAGTCACTTTCAAACTAAAACTGATCTTAAAAGAATTGGTAGTATTCCTAAAGGTTTTTATGCATGTGGAAATTGTTCCATGTGTAAATATGTTCATAGTACAAAATTTGTCCAAACTGACATCAATGGAAAAAAATATTTTATTAAAGAATTTTTGAATTGTAATACATCCTACACCATTTATCTTTTGAGATGTGGTTGCAAAAAATTATATGTGGGACGAACCATTCGGCCAGTCAAGACCCGCATTGCCGAGCATGTCAGACTTATTAAAAAGAATGATGTGTCTCATCCAGTTCCCAGACACTTCTCCAGATGCCCTAAAGGGGGAATAGCCAACTTTTCCTATATGGCAATTGAACATATCCCTTGTAACGCTAGAGGAGGCCATAGAGAGGGGGTATTAAATAAACAGGAAATGTATTGGGTGTACACTCTGAACACACTCCATCCGGCCGGCATCAATCAGGAGTGGGAACTGAAACACTTCCTGATGGGGTAATGGCTAAGTTTTGGGGTGGGTTCACAGTGTTCACCCAATTACATTGTGATCTGGGAGGTGACATATTAAGTTACTGTCTGTCATGCGGTTGCCACTGTATTCATGGATATGAATTATGTGAATAAATTGATAAAATGTTTATATCCCTTTAAAGTGAATCTTGATACTGAAAATGCTTTATAAGTACAAAAAAGATTTTATAAGTACTAGATATATGAAATCCTTTGTTATACATCTGTATACTTCCATTAATTGATATAGCTTTATATAATAATAATGATGCTGGTAACTTAAAACATCAGTAGTTGTGTTTTTAAATTTATCCATTATATGTTCTGTTTTGTTTTTAAGATTTTTCATGTGTATGTTGTAAATACCTTGTTGTGCAGCCATTGCTATGGGGATTGTTGGGGAGATAGTTATCCACTTTAATGATTAATCTACCACAGGTGAGGTTTAAATACGTTCCCTGTTTCTATTGGTGGCATACACTCACCACTCCCTATATCTATTTGGCTGCCATACACTATCAGCACTCTTTGAAAAAGTCCATAACCTGGACGAAACATGTTAGAGTGGTTGCCTGATGTTTGCTGCTAGCGATCAATAAAGTTTTTTTAGACATCCATGCGTTGGCTGCTGAAGTTGCTGTGAACCACGGACCATCTTACCCCCTTCTTCCTGTGTCATCATTTCCGGCGGAGCACGCTGACGCCAGCTACACCAGAGGAGGAAGCCGCTGCAGAATTCCCTGCACCAACAGGGACGGCTTTTTCGTGAGTACTCCTAACCTCCACGCGGTATTTCAGGGAGATTATTGAGGCGGTTAGTGCCGGGCTGTGATTTACTTGGGGGCGCCCCTTAGGGAGGTGTCCCCCTGTACCTCTATCCGGCTTACTATTACCCAACTCCCTGTTTTCAATACCGGAGGCTTATTGTTTCATTAATCATTGCTGGGTCTCTCTTCAATCAAGTTGCCATAAAGTGTGTGCACTACCTGTTAGCAGCCTCGGTATACTGGGTAATTCCATATTCTCCATAAATTATTATACACTGTGGCCGCCTACCACCTCCCCATCCCTTCCAGCATAAGTACATTATATGTTGTTAATCACTAATTACTATATGTTAAGAACCTATTTTATCTATATTATAATTAAATGTTAAGTTTTAATTGCCAAGGAGTGCAATTTCAAATGGGCTTCTAGTTGGTTGGCGTCGGCAACAAAAATGCTTTCTCCTTCCAATTGCTGTTAATTTATGTTAATTTTGGCTCATAGTTGCACCCACTCTAGACGTGTAAGGCACAATCATATTACTGTACATTCACATTATTATTTCAGTGAGCATTATATTTTCTTTTTGTTTACATCCTGTTTATAAAAACTGACAAGACTGTAACAATGGTATTTGGGACCAAAACTAAATTTGTAAAGCTTCCAGTGACTGAGCTCCTGATTAGAACCAACGCTAACACCTGTCACTAGTTTTAAATACCTGGGCTTATGGTTTGACTCCCACTTAACATTCGGGATGCACATTGATACCCTGACAACCAAGACCTATGCCAAACTAGGGGTACTTTACAGGAACAAATCCTCCCTAAGTCTCCTGGTCAGAAAGCGTATCGCACAGCAGATGCTAATGCCAATTATTGACTATGGAGACATAGTATATGGCTCGGCACCTCAAACCCACGTTAGCAAACTTGACACCCTCTACAATTCAATTTGTCGTTTTGTTCTCCAATGCAACTACAACACACATCACTGCGAAATGCTCAAAGAACTACATTGGTCATCACTCGAGACTATGCGCAAAGTTCACCTTTCCTGTCTTGCCTTTAAATTCTTTATGGGCAAGCTGTCCGCCTACCTGAACAAGCTCCTCACCCCTACCACACACAGCACCTATCACCTGAGATCAGACTCCAAAAGACTTTTCATGGTCCCAAGGCTCAACAAAGTATCCGGCCGTTCCTCCTTCTCTTACCGTGCACCACAAAACTGGAACAGTCTACCGGAGACTCTCACATCCACCACCAGTCTAAGTTCTTTCAAATCTAAGGCTGTCACACATTTTAATCTGGTCTGTAACTGTTTCATTCGCCCATAATATATATTATCTTTAACTGTGCATGCAATGTCTTGTATATAATGTATACCCTGCAAATTATGTAACTGTATTTGTAAACATGTATTATTTGTCTTAACTCTGTGCCCAGGACATGCGTGAGAACGAGAGGTAACTCTCACTGTATTACTGCCTGTAACACGTTATAACTCTGTGCCCAGGACATGTGTGAGAACGAGAGGTAACTCTCACTGTATTACTGCCTGTAACACATGTTATAACTCTGTGCCCAGGACATGCGTGAGAACGGGAGGTAACTCTCACTGTATTACTTCCTGTAACACGTTATAACTCTGTGCCCAGGACATGCTTGAGAACGAGAGGTAACTCACTGTATCACTGCCTGTAACACATGTTATAACTCTGTGCCCAGGACATGCGTGAGAACGAGAGGTAACTCTCACTGTATCACTGCCTGTAACACATGTTATAACTCTGTGCCCAGGACATGCGTGAGAACGAGAGGTAACTCTCACTGTATTACTGCCTGTAACATGTTATAACTCTGTGCCCAGGACATGCGTGAGAACGAGAGGTAACTCTCACTGTATTACTGCCTGTAACATGTTATAACTCTGTGCCCAGGACATGCGTGAGAACGAGAGGTAACTCTCACTGTATTACTGCCTGTAACACATGTTATAACTCTGTGCCCAGGACATACGTGAGAACGAAAGGTAACTCTCACTGTATTACTGCCTGTAACACGTTATTACTCTGTGCCCAGGACATGCGTGAGAACGTGAGGTAACTCTCACTGTATTACTGCCTGTAACACGTTATAACTCTGTGCCCAGGACATGTGTGAGAACGAGCGGTAACTCTCACTGTATTACTGCCTGTAACACATCTTATAACTCTATGCTCAGGACATGCGTGAGAACGAGCGGTAACTCTCACTGTATCACTGCCTGTAACACATGTTTAAACTCTGTGCCCAGGACATGCGTGAGAATGAGAGGTAACTCTCACTGTATTACTGCCTGTAACACGTTATAACTCTGTGCCCAGGACATGCAAGAGAACAAGAGGTAACTCTCACTGTATTACTGCCTGTAACACACGTTATAACGCTGTGCCCAGGACATGCGTGAGAGCGAGAGGTAACTCTCACTGTATTACTGCCTGTAACACACGTTATAACTCTGTGCCCAGGACATGCGTGAGAACGAGAGGTAACTCTCAGTGTATTACTGCCTGTAACACATGTTATAACTCTGTGCCCAGGACATGCGTGAGAGCGAGAGGTAACTCTCACTGTATTACTTCCTGTAACACGTTATAACTCTGTGCCCAGGACATGCGAGAGAACGAGAGGTAACTCTCACTGTATTACTTCCTGTAACACATGTTATAACTCTGTGCCCAGGACATGCGTGAGAACGAGAGGTAACTCTCACTATATAACTGCCTGTAACACATGTTATAACTCTGTGCCCAGGACATGCGTAAGAACGAGCGGTAACTCTCACTGTATTACTGCCTGTAACACGTTATAACTCTGTGCCCAGGACATGCATGAGAACGAGAGGTAACTCTCACTGTATTACTGCCTGTAACACATGTTATAACTCTGTGCCCAGGACATACGTGAGAACGAAAGGTAACTCTCACTGTATTACTGCCTGTAACACGTTATTACTCTGTGCCCAGGACATGCGTGAGAACGTAAGGTAACTCTCACTGTATTACTGCCTGTAACACGTTATAACTCTGTGCCCAGGACATGTGTGAGAACGAGCGGTAACTCTCACTGTATTACTGCCTGTAACACATCTTATAACTCTATGCTCAGGACATGCGTGAGAACAAGCGGTAACTCTCACTGTATCACTGCCTGTAACACACGTTATAACTCTGTGCCCAGGACATGCGTGAGAACGAGAGGTAACTCTCACTGTATTACTGCCTGTAACATGTTATAATTCTATGCTCAGGACATGCGTGAGAACGAGAGGTAACCCTCACTGTATTACTGCCTGTAACACATGTTATAACTCTGTGCCCATGACATGCGTGAGAACGAGAGGTAACTCTCACTGTATTACTTCCTGTAACACGTTATAACTCTGTGCCCAGGACATGCGTGAGAGCGAGAGGTAACTCTCACTGTATTACTGCCTGTAACACACGTTATAACTCTGTGCCCAGGACATGCGTGAGAACGAGAGGTAACTCTCACTGTATTACTGCCTGTAACACATATTATAACTCTGTGCCCAGGACATGCGTGAGAACGAGAGGTAACTCTCACTGTATTACTGCCTGTAACATGTTATAATTCTATGCTCAGGACATGCGTGAGAACGAGAGGTAACCCTCACTGTATTACTGCCTGTAACACATGTTATAACTCTGTGCCCATGACATGCGTGAGAACGAGAGGTAACTCTCACTGTATTACTTCCTGTAACACGTTATAACTCTGTGCCCAGGACATGCGTGAGAGCGAGAGGTAACTCTCACTGTATTACTGCCTGTAACACACGTTATAACTCTGTGCCCAGGACATGCGTGAGAACGAGAGGTAACTCTCACTGTATTACTGCCTGTAACACATATTATAACTCTGTGCCCAGGACATGCGTGAGAGCGAGAGGTAACTCTCACTGTATTACTTCCTGTAACACGTTATAACTCTGTGCCCAGGACATGTGTGAGAACGAGAGGTAACTCTCACTGTATTACTGCCTGTAACACGTTATAACTCTGTGCCCAGGACATGCGTGAGAACGAGAGGTAACTCTCACTCTATTACTGCCTGGTAACACATGTTATAACTCTGTGCCCAGGACATGCGTGAGAACGAGAGGTAACTCTCACTGTATTACTGCCTGTAACACATGTTATAACTCTGTGCCCAGGACATGCGTGAGAACGAGAGGTAACTCTCACTGTATTACTTCCTGTAACACGTTATAACTCTGTGCCCAGGACATGCATGAGAGCGAGAGGTAACTCTCACTGTATTACTGCCTGTAACACACGTTATAACTCTGTGCCCAGGACATGCGTGAGAACGAGAGGTAACTCTCAGTGTATTACTGCCTGTAACACACGTTATAACTCTGTGCCCAGGACATGCGTGAGAGCGAGAGGTAACTCTCACTGTATTACTTCCTGTAACATGTTATAACCCTGTGCCCAGGACATGTGTGAGAACGAGAGGTAACTCTCACTGTATTACTGCCTGTAACACGTTATAACTCTGTGCCCAGGACATGCGTGAGAACGAGAGGTAACTCTCACTGTATTACTGCCTGGTAACACATGTTATAACTCTGTGCCCAGGACATGCGTGAGAACGAGAGGCAACTCTCACTGTATTACTGCCTGTAACACATGTTATAACTCTGTGCCCAGGACATGCGTGAGAACGAGAGGTAACTCTCACTGTATTACTGCCTGGAAACACATGTTATAACTCTGTGCCCAGGACATGCGTGAGAACGAGAGGTAACTCTCACTGTATTACTGCCTGTAACACACGTTATAACTCTGTGCCCAGGACATGCGTGAGAACGAGAGGTAACTCTCACTGTATTACTGCCTGTAACACATGTTATAACTCTGTGCCCAGGACATGCGTGAGAACGAGAGGTAACTCTCACTGTATTACTGCCTGTAACACATGTTATAACTCTGTGCCCAGGACATGCGTGAGAACGAGAGGTAACTCTCACTGTATTACTGCCTGTAACACGTTATAACTCTGTGCCCAGGACATGCGTGAGAACGAGAGGTAACTCTCACTGTATTACTGCCTGTAACACACGTTATAACTCTGTGCCCAGGACATGCGTGAGAACGAGAGTTAACTCTTAGTGTATTACTGCCTGTAACACGTTATAACTCTGTGCTCAGGACATGCGTGAGAACGAGAGGTAACTCTCACTGTATTACTGCCTGTAACACGTTATAACTCTGTGCCCAGGACATGCGTGAGAACGAGAGGTAACTCTCACTGTATTACTGCCTGTAACACGTTATAACTCTGTGCCCAGGACATGCGTGAGAGCGAGAGGTAACTCTCACTGTATTACTGCCTGTAATACGTTATAACTCTGTGCCCAGGACATGCGTGAGAGCGAGAGGTAACTCTCACTGTATTACTGCCTGTAACATGTTATAACTCTGTGCCCAGGACATGCGTGAGAACGAGAGGTAACTCTCACTGTATTACTGCCTGTAACACGTTATATCTCTGTGCCCAGGACATGCGTGAGAACGAGAGGTAACTCTCACTGTATTACTGCCTGTAACACATTATAACTCTGTGCCCAGGACATGCGTGAGAACGAGAGGTAACTCTCACTGTATTACTGCCTGTAACACACGTTATAACTCTGTGCCCAGGACATGCGTGAGAACGAGAGGTAACTCTCACTGTATTACTGCCTGTAACACATTATAACTCTGTGCCCAGGACATGCGTGAGAACGAGAGGTAACTCTCACTATATTACTGCCTGTAACACACGTTATAACTCTGTGCCCAGGACATGCGTGAGAACGAGAGGTAACTCTCACTGTATTACTGCCTGTAACACGTTATAACCCTGTGCCCAGGACATGCGTGAGAGCGAGAGGTAACTCTCACTGTATCACTGCCTGTAACACATTATAACTCTGTGCCCAGGACATGCGTGAGAACGAGAGGTAACTCTCACTGTATTACTGCCTGTAACACACGTTATAACTCTGTGCCCAGGACATGCGTGAGAACGAGAGGTAACTCTCACTGTATTACTGCCTGTAACACGTTATAACCCTGTGCCCAGGACATGCGTGTGAGCGATAGGTAACTCTCACTGTATTACTGCCTGTAACACGTTATAACTCTGTGCCCAGGACATGCGTGAGAACGAGAGGTAACTCTCACTGTATTACTGCCTGTAACACGTTATAACTCTGTGCCCAGGACATGCGTGAGAACAAGAGGTAACTCTCACAGTATTACTGCCTGTAACACGTTATAACTCTGTGCCCAGGACATGCGTGAGAACGAGAGGTAACTCTCACTGTATTACTGCCTGTAACACGTTATAACTCTGTGCCCAGGACATGCGTGAGAACGAGAGGCAACTCTCACTGTATTACTGCCTGTAACACGTTATAACTCTGTGCCCAGGACATGCGTGAGAACGAGAGGTAACTCTCACTGTATTACTTCCTGGTAACACATTATAACTCTGTGCCCAGGACATGCGTGAGAACGAGAGGTAACTCTCACTGTATTACTGCCTGGTAACACACGTTATAACTCTGTGCCCAGGACATGCGAGAGAACGAGAGGTAACTCTCACTGTATTACTGCCTGTAACACATGTTATTACTCTGTGCCCAGGACATGCGTGAGAACGAGAGGTAACTCTCACTGTATTACTGCCTGTAACACAGTTATAACTCTGTGCCCAGGACATGCGTGAGAACGGGAGGTAACTCTCACTGTATTACTGCCTGTAACACATTATAACTCTGTGCCCAGGACATGCGTGAGAATGAGAGGTAACTCTCACTGTATTACTGCCTGTAACACACGTTATAACTCTGTGCCCAGGACATGCGTGAGAACGAGAGGTAACTCTCACTGTATTACTGCCTGTAACACATTATAACTCTGTGCCCAGGACATGCGTGAGAACGAGAGGTAACTCTCACTATATTACTGCCTGTAACACACGTTATAACTCTGTGCCCAGGACATGCGTGAGAACGAGAGGTAACTCTCACTGTATTACTGCCTGTAACACGTTATAACCCTGTGCCCAGGACATGCGTGAGAGCGAGAGGTAACTCTCACTGTATTACTGCCTGTAACACATTATAACTCTGTGCCCAGGACATGCGTGAGAACGAGAGGTAACTCTCACTGTATTACTGCCTGTAACACGTTATAACTCTGTGCCCAGGACATGCGTGAGAACGAGAGGTAACTCTCACTGTACTACTGCCTGTAACACACGTTATAACTCTGTGCCCAGGACATGCGTGAGAACGAGAGGTAACTCTCACTGTATTACTGCCTGTAACACGTTATAACCCTGTGCCCAGGACATGCGTGTGAGCGAGAGGTAACTCTCACTGTATTACTGCCTGTAACACGTTATAACTCTGTGCCCAGGACATGCGTGAGAACGAGAGGTAACTCTCACTGTATTACTGCCTGTAACACGTTATAACTCTGTGCCCAGGACATGCGTGAGAACAAGAGGTAACTCTCACTGTATTACTGCCTGTAACACGTTATAACTCTGTGCCCAGGACATGCGTGAGAACGAGAGGTAACTCTCACTGTACTACTGCCTGTAACACACGTTATAACTCTGTGCCCAGGACATGCGTGAGAACGAGAGGTAACTCTCACTGTATTACTGCCTGTAACACGTTATAACCCTGTGCCCAGGACATGCGTGTGAGCGAGAGGTAACTCTCACTGTATTACTGCCTGTAACACGTTATAACTCTGTGCCCAGGACATGCGTGAGAACGAGAGGTAACTCTCACTGTATTACTGCCTGTAACACGTTATAACTCTGTGCCCAGGACATGCGTGAGAACGAGAGGTAACTCTCACTGTATTACTGCCTGTAACACGTTATAACTCTGTGCCCAGGACATGCGTGAGAACGAGAGGTAACTCTCACTGTATTACTGCCTGTAACACGTTATAACTCTGTGCCCAGGACATGCGTGAGAACGAGAGGTAACACTCACTGTATTACTGCCTGTAACACAGTTATAACTCTGTGCCCAGGACATGCGTGAGAACGGGAGGTAACTCTCACTGTATTACTGCCTGTAACATGTTATAACTCTGTGCCCAGGACATGCGTGAGAACGAGAGGTAACTCTCACTGTATTACTGCCTGTAACACACGTTATAACTCTGTGCCCAGGACATGCGTGAGAACGAGAGGTAACTCTCACTGTATTACTGCCTGTAACACATGTTATTACTCTGTGCCCAGGACATGCGTGAGAACGAGAGGTAACTCTCACTGTATTACTGCCTGTAACACGTTATAACTCTGTGCCCAGGACATGCGTGAGAACAAGAGGTAACTCTCACTGTATTACTGCCTGTAACACGTTATAACTCTGTGCCCAGGACATGCGTGAGAACGAGAGGTAACTCTCACTGTATTACTGCCTGTAACACGTTATAACTCTGTGCCCAGGACATGCGTGAGAACGAGAGGCAACTCTCACTGTATTACTGCCTGTAACACGTTATAACTCTGTGCCCAGGACATGCGTGAGAACGAGAGGTAACTCTCACTGTATTACTTCCCGGTAACACATTATAACTCTGTGCCCAGGACATGCGTGAGAACGAGAGGTAACTCTCACTGTATTACTGCCTGGTAACACACGTTATAACTCTGTGCCCAGGACATGCGTGAGAACGAGAGGTAACTCTCACTGTATTACTGCCTGTAACACATGTTATTACTCTGTGCCCAGGACATGCGTGAGAACGAGAGGTAACTCTCACTGTATTACTGCCTGTAACACAGTTATAACTCTGTGCCCAGGACATGCGTGAGAACGGGAGATAACTTTCACTGTTTTACTGCCTGTAACATGTTATAACTCTGTGCCCAGGACATGCGTGAGAACGAGAGGTAACTCTCACTGTATTACTGCCTGTAACACACGTTATAACTCTGTGCCCAGGACATGCGTGAGAACGAGAGGTAACTCTCACTGTATTACTGCCTGTAACACGTTATAACTCTGTGCCCAGGACATGCGTGAGAGCGGGAGGTAACTCTCACTGTATTACTGCCTGTAACACGTTATAACTCTGTGCTCAGGACATGCGTGAGAACGAGAGGTAACTCTCACTGTATTACTTCCTGTAACACGTTATAACTCTGTGCCCAGGACATGCGTGAGAACGAGAGGTAACTCTCACTGTATTACTGCCTGTAACACATGTTATAACTCTGTGCCCAGGACATGCATGAGAACGAGAGGTAACTCTCACTGTATTACTGCCTGTAACACGTTATAACTCTGTGCCCAGGACATGCGTGAGAACGAGAGGTAACTCTCACTGTATTACTGCCTGTAACACATGTTATAACTCTGTGCCCAGGACATGCGTGAGAACGAGAGGTAACTCTCACTGTATTACTGCCTGTAACACATGTTATAACTCTGTGCCCAGGACATGCGTGAGAACGAGAGGTAACTCTCACTGTATTACTGCCTGTAACACATGTTATAACTCTGTGCCCAGGACATGCGTGAGAACGAGAGGTAACTCTCACTGTATTACTGCCTGTAACACATGTTATAACTCTGTGCCCAGGACATGCGTGAGAACGAGAGGTAACTCTCACTGTATTACTGCCTGTAACACATGTTATAACTCTGTGCCCAGGACATGCGTGAGAACGAGAGGTAACTCTCACTGTATTACTGCCTGTAACACATGTTATAACTCTGTGCCCAGGACATGCGTGAGAACGAGAGGTAACTCTCACTGTATTACTGCCTGTAACACATGTTATAACTCTGTGCCCAGGACATGCGTGAGAACGAGAGGTAACTCTCACTGTATTACTGCCTGTAACACATGTTATAACTCTGTGCCCAGGACATGCGTGAGAACGAGAGGTAACTCTCACTGTATTACTGCCTGTAACACGTTATAACTCTGTGCCCAGGACATGCGTGAGAACGAGAGGTAACTCTCACTGTATTACTGCCTGTAACACACGTTATAACTCTGTACCCAGGACATGCGTGAGAACGAGAGGTAACTCTCACTGTATTACTGCCTGTAACACATGTTATAACTCTGTGCCCAGGACATGCGTGAGAGCGAGAGGTAACTCTCACTGTATTACTGCCTGTAACACGTTATAACTCTGTGCCCAGGACATGCGTGAGAACGAGAGGTAACTCTCACTGTATTACTGCCTGTAACACACGTTATAACTCTGTGCCCAGGACATGCGTGAGAACGAGAGGTAACTCTCACTGTATTACTGCCTGTAACACGTTATAACTCTGTGCCCAGGACATGCGTGAGAACGAGAGGTAACTCTCACTGTATTACTGCCTGTAACACATGTTATAACTCTGTGCCCAGGACATGCGTGAGAACGAGAGGTAACTCTCACTGTATTACTGACTGTAACACACGTTATAACTCTGTGCCCAGGACATGCGTGAGAACGAGAGGTAACTCTCACTGTATTACTGCCTGTAACACGTTATAACTCTGTGCCCAGGACATGCGTGAGAGCGAGAGGTAACTCTCACTGCATTACTGCCTGTAACACGTTATAACTCTGTGCCCAGGACATGCGTGAGAACGAGAGGTAACTCTCACTGTATTACTGCCTGTAACACACGTTATAACTCTGTACCCAGGACATGCGTGAGAACGAGAGGTAACTCTCACTGTATTACTGCCTGTAACACATGTTATAACTCTGTGCCCAGGACATGCGTGAGAGCGAGAGGTAACTCTCACTGTATTACTGCCTGTAACACGTTATAACTCTGTGCCCAGGACATGCGTGAGAACGAGAGGTAACTCTCACTGTATTACTGCCTGTAACACACGTTATAACTCTGTGCCCAGGACATGCGTGAGAACGAGAGGTAACTCTCACTGAATTACTGCCTGTAACACATGTTATAACTCTGTGCCCAGGACATGCGTGAGAACGAGAGGTAACTCTCACTGTATTACTGCCTGTAACACGTTACAACTCTGTGCTCAGGACATGCGTGAGAACGAGAGGTAACTCTCACTGTATTACTTCCTGTAACACGTTATAACTCTGTGCCCAGGACATGCGTGAGAACGAGAGGTAACTCTCACTGTATTACTGCCTGTAACATGTTATAACTCTGTGCCCAGGACATGCGTGAGAGCGAGAGGTAACTCTCACTGTATTACTGCCTGTAACACGTTATAACTCTGTGCCCAGGACATGCGTGAGAACGAGAGGTAACTCTCACTGTATTACTGCCTGTAACACACGTTATAACTCTGTGCCCAGGACATGCGTGAGAACGAGAGGTAACTCTCACTGTATTACTGCCTGTAACACGTTATAACTCTGTGCCCAGGACATGCGTGAGAACGAGAGGTAACTCTCACTGTATTACTGCCTGTAACACATGTTATAACTCTGTGCCCAGGACATGCGTGAGAACGAGAGGTAACTCTCACTGTATTACTGCCTGTAACACACGTTATAACTCTGTGCCCAGGACATGCGTGAGAACGAGAGGTAACTCTCACTGTATTACTGCCTGTAACACGTTATAACTCTGTGCCCAGGACATGCGTGAGAGCGAGAGGTAACTCTCACTGCATTACTGCCTGTAACACGTTATAACTCTGTGCCCAGGACATGCGTGAGAACGAGAGGTAACTCTCACTGTATTACTGCCTGTAACACACGTTATAACTCTGTACCCAGGACATGCGTGAGAACGAGAGGTAACTCTCACTGTATTACTGCCTGTAACACATGTTATAACTCTGTGCCCAGGACATGCGTGAGAGCGAGAGGTAACTCTCACTGTATTACTGCCTGTAACACGTTATAACTCTGTGCCCAGGACATGCGTGAGAACGAGAGGTAACTCTCACTGTATTACTGCCTGTAACACACGTTATAACTCTGTGCCCAGGACATGCGTGAGAACGAGAGGTAACTCTCACTGAATTACTGCCTGTAACACATGTTATAACTCTGTGCCCAGGACATGCGTGAGAACGAGAGGTAACTCTCACTGTATTACTGCCTGTAACACGTTACAACTCTGTGCTCAGGACATGCGTGAGAACGAGAGGTAACTCTCACTGTATTACTTCCTGTAACACGTTATAACTCTGTGCCCAGGACATGCGTGAGAACGAGAGGTAACTCTCACTGTATTACTGCCTGTAACATGTTATAACTCTGTGCCCAGGACATGCGTGAGAACGAGAGGTAACTCTCACTGTATTACTGCCTGTAACACATGTTATAACTCTGTGCCCAGGACATGCGTGAGAACGAGAGGTAACTCTCACTGTATTACTGCCTGTAACACATGTTATAACTCTGTGCCCAGGACATGCGTGAGAACGAGAGGTAACTCTCACTGTATTACTGCCTGTAACACATGTTATAACTCTGTGCCCAGGACATGCGTGAGAACGAGAGGTAACTCTCACTGTATTACTGCCTGTAACACGTTATAACTCTGTGCCCAGGACATGCGTGAGAACGAGAGGTAACTCTCACTGTATTACTGCCTGTAACACGTTATAACTCTGTGCCCAGGACATGCGTGAGAACGAGAGGTAACTCTCACTGTATTACTGCCTGTAACACATGTTATAACTCTGTGCCCAGGACATGCGTGAGAACGAGAGGTAACTCTCACTGTATTACTGCCTGTAACACATGTTATAACTCTGTGCCCAGGACATGCGTGAGAACGAGAGGTAACTCTCACTGTATTACTGCCTGTAACACATGTTATAACTCTGTGCCCAGGACATGCGTGAGAACGAGAGGTAACTCTCACTGTATTACTGCCTGTAACACATGTTATAACTCTGTGCCCAGGACATGCGTGAGAACGAGAGGTAACTCTCACTGTATTACTGCCTGTAACACATGTTATAACTCTGTGCCCAGGACATGCGTGAGAACGAGAGGTAACTCTCACTGTATTACTGCCTGTAACACATGTTATAACTCTGTGCCCAGGACATGCGTGAGAACGAGAGGTAACTCTCATTGTATTACTGCCTGTAACACATGTTATAACTCTGTGCCCAGGACATGCGTGAGAACGAGAGGTAACTCTCACTGTATTACTGCCTGTAACACATGTTATAACTCTGTGCCCAGGACATGCGTGAGAACGAGAGGTAACTCTCACTGTATTACTGCCTGTAACACGTTATAACTCTGTGCCCAGGACATGCGTGAGAACGAGAGGTAACTCTCACTGTATTACTGCCTGTAACACACGTTATAACTCTGTACCCAGGACATGCGTGAGAACGAGAGGTAACTCTCACTGTATTACTGCCTGTAACACATGTTATAACTCTGTGCCCAGGACATGCGTGAGAGCGAGAGGTAACTCTCACTGTATTACTGCCTGTAACACGTTATAACTCTGTGCCCAGGACATGCGTGAGAACGAGAGGTAACTCTCACTGTATTACTGCCTGTAACACACGTTATAACTCTGTGCCCAGGGCATGCGTGAGAACGAGAGGTAACTCTCACTGTATTACTGCCTGTAACACGTTATAACTCTGTGCCCAGGACATGCGTGAGAACGAGAGGTAACTCTCACTGTATTACTGCCTGTAACACATGTTATAACTCTGTGCCCAGGACATGCGTGAGAACGAGAGGTAACTCTTACTGTATTACTGCCTGTAACACACGTTATAACTCTGTGCCCAGGACATGCGTGAGAACGAGAGGTAACTCTCACTGTATTACTGCCTGTAACACGTTATAACTCTGTGCCCAGGACATGCGTGAGAGCGAGAGGTAACTCTCACTGCATTACTGCCTGTAACACGTTATAACTCTGTGCCCAGGACATGCGTGAGAACGAGAGGTAACTCTCACTGTATTACTGCCTGTAACACACGTTATAACTCTGTACCCAGGACATGCGTGAGAACGAGAGGTAACTCTCACTGTATTACTGCCTGTAACACATGTTATAACTCTGTGCCCAGGACATGCGTGAGAGCGAGAGGTAACTCTCACTGTATTACTGCCTGTAACACGTTATAACTCTGTGCCCAGGACATGCGTGTGAACGAGAGGTAACTCTCACTGTATTACTGCCTGTAACACACGTTATTACTCTGTGCCCAGGACATGCGTGAGAACGAGAGGTAACTCTCACTGTATTACTGCCTGTAACACATGTTATAACTCTGTGCCCAGGACATGCGTGAGAACGAGAGGTAACTCTCACTGTATTACTGCCTGTAACACATGTTATAACTCTGTGCCCAGGACATGCGTGAGAACGAGAGGTAACTCTCACTGTATTACTGCCTGTAACACATGTTATAACTCTGTGCCCAGGACATGCGTGAGAACGAGAGGTAACTCTCACTGTATTACTGCCTGTAACACATGTTATAACTCTGTGCCCAGGACATGCGTGAGAACGAGAGGTAACTCTCACTGTATTACTGCCTGTAACACATGTTATAACTCTGTGCCCAGGACATGCGTGAGAACGAGAGGTAACTCTCACTGTATTACTGCCTGTAACACGTTATAACTCTGTGCCCAGGACATGCGTGAGAACGAGAGGTAACTCTCACTGTATTACTGCCTGTAACACACGTTATAACTCTGTACCCAGGACATGCGTGAGAACGAGAGGTAACTCTCACTGTATTACTGCCTGTAACACATGTTATAACTCTGTGCCCAGGACATGCGTGAGAGCGAGAGGTAACTCTCACTGTATTACTGCCTGTAACACGTTATAACTCTGTGCCCAGGACATGCGTGAGAACGAGAGGTAACTCTCACTGTATTACTGCCTGTAACACACGTTATAACTCTGTGCCCAGGACATGCGTGAGAATGAGAGGTAACTCTCACTGTATTACTGCCTGTAACACGTTATAACTCTGTGCCCAGGACATGCGTGAGAACGAGAGGTAACTCTCACTGTATTACTGCCTGTAACACATGTTATAACTCTGTGCCCAGGACATGCGTGAGAACGAGAGGTAACTCTCACTGTATTACTGCCTGTAACACACGTTATAACTCTGTGCCCAGGACATGCGTGAGAACGAGAGGTAACTCTCACTGTATTACTGCCTGTAACACGTTATAACTCTGTGCCCAGGACATGCGTGAGAGCGAGAGGTAACTCTCACTGCATTACTGCCTGTAACACGTTATAACTCTGTGCCCAGGACATGCGTGAGAACGAGAGGTAACTCTCACTGTATTACTGCCTGTAACACACGTTATAACTCTGTACCCAGGACATGCGTGAGAACGAGAGGTAACTCTCACTGTATTACTGCCTGTAACACATGTTATAACTCTGTGCCCAGGACATGCGTGAGAGCGAGAGGTAACTCTCACTGTATTACTGCCTGTAACACGTTATAACTCTGTGACCAGGACATGCGTGAGAACGAGAGGTAACTCTCACTGTATTACTGCCTGTAACACATGTTATAACTCTGTGCCCAGGACATGCGTGAGAACGAGAGGTAACTCTCACTGTATTACTGCCTGTAACACGTTATAACTCTGTGCCCAGGACATGCGTGAGAACGAGAGGTAACTCTCACTGTATTACTGCCTGTAACACATGTTATAACTCTGTGCCCAGGACATGCGTGAGAACGAGAGGTAACTCTCACTGTATTACTGCCTGTAACACGTTATAACTCTGTGCCCAGGACATGCGTGAGAACGAGAGGTAACTCTCACTGTATTACTGCCTGTAACACACGTTATAACTCTGTACCCAGGACATGCGTGAGAACGAGAGGTAACTCTCACTGTATTACTGCCTGTAACACATGTTATAACTCTGTGCCCAGGACATGCGTGAGAGCGAGAGGTAACTCTCACTGTATTACTGCCTGTAACACGTTATAACTCTGTGCCCAGGACATGCGTGTGAACGAGAGGTAACTCTCACTGTATTACTGCCTGTAACACACGTTATTACTCTGTGCCCAGGACATGCGTGAGAACGAGAGGTAACTCTCACTGTATTACTGCCTGTAACACATGTTATAACTCTGTGCCCAGGACATGCGTGAGAACGAGAGGTAACTCTCACTGTATTACTGCCTGTAACACATGTTATAACTCTGTGCCCAGGACATGCGTGAGAACGAGAGGTAACTCTCACTGTATTACTGCCTGTAACACATGTTATAACTCTGTGCCCAGGACATGCGTGAGAACGAGAGGTAACTCTCACTGTATTACTGCCTGTAACACATGTTATAACTCTGTGCCCAGGACATGCGTGAGAACGAGAGGTAACTCTCACTGTATTACTGCCTGTAACACATGTTATAACTCTGTGCCCAGGACATGCGTGAGAACGAGAGGTAACTCTCACTGTATTACTGCCTGTAACACGTTATAACTCTGTGCCCAGGACATGCGTGAGAACGAGAGGTAACTCTCACTGTATTACTGCCTGTAACACACGTTATAACTCTGTACCCAGGACATGCGTGAGAACGAGAGGTAACTCTCACTGTATTACTGCCTGTAACACATGTTATAACTCTGTGCCCAGGACATGCGTGAGAGCGAGAGGTAACTCTCACTGTATTACTGCCTGTAACACGTTATAACTCTGTGCCCAGGACATGCGTGAGAACGAGAGGTAACTCTCACTGTATTACTGCCTGTAACACACGTTATAACTCTGTGCCCAGGACATGCGTGAGAATGAGAGGTAACTCTCACTGTATTACTGCCTGTAACACGTTATAACTCTGTGCCCAGGACATGCGTGAGAACGAGAGGTAACTCTCACTGTATTACTGCCTGTAACACATGTTATAACTCTGTGCCCAGGACATGCGTGAGAACGAGAGGTAACTCTCACTGTATTACTGCCTGTAACACACGTTATAACTCTGTGCCCAGGACATGCGTGAGAACGAGAGGTAACTCTCACTGTATTACTGCCTGTAACACGTTATAACTCTGTGCCCAGGACATGCGTGAGAGCGAGAGGTAACTCTCACTGCATTACTGCCTGTAACACGTTATAACTCTGTGCCCAGGACATGCGTGAGAACGAGAGGTAACTCTCACTGTATTACTGCCTGTAACACACGTTATAACTCTGTACCCAGGACATGCGTGAGAACGAGAGGTAACTCTCACTGTATTACTGCCTGTAACACATGTTATAACTCTGTGCCCAGGACATGCGTGAGAGCGAGAGGTAACTCTCACTGTATTACTGCCTGTAACACGTTATAACTCTGTGACCAGGACATGCGTGAGAACGAGAGGTAACTCTCACTGTATTACTGCCTGTAACACATGTTATAACTCTGTGCCCAAGACATGCGTGAGAACGAGAGGTAACTCTCACTGTATTACTGCCTGTAACACGTTATAACTCTGTGCCCAGGACATGCGTGAGAACGAGAGGTAACTCTCACTGTATTACTGCCTGTAACACATGTTATAACTCTGTGCCCAGGACATGCGTGAGAACGAGAGGTAACTCTCACTGTATTACTGCCTGTAACACGTTATAACTCTGTGCCCAGGACATGCGTGAGAACGAGAGGTAACTCTCACTGTATTACTGCCTGTAACACACGTTATAACTCTGTACCCAGGACATGCGTGAGAACGAGAGGTAACTCTCACTGTATTACTGCCTGTAACACATGTTATAACTCTGTGCCCAGGACATGCGTGAGAGCGAGAGGTAACTCTCACTGTATTACTGCCTGTAACACGTTATAACTCTGTGCCCAGGACATGCGTGAGAACGAGAGGTAACTCTCACTGTATTACTGCCTGTAACACACGTTATAACTCTGTGCCCAGGACATGCGTGAGAACGAGAGGTAACTCTCACTGTATTACTGCCTGTAACACGTTATAACTCTGTGCCCAGGACATTCGTGAGAACGAGAGGTAACTCTCACTGTATTACTGCCTGTAACACATGTTATAACTCTGTGCCCAGGACATGCGTGAGAACGAGAGGTAACTCTCACTGTATTACTGCCTGTAACACACGTTATAACTCTGTGCCCAGGACAGGCGTGAGAACGAGAGGTAACTCTCACTGTATTACTGCCTGTAACACGTTATAACTCTGTGCCCAGGACATGCGTGAGAGCGAGAGGTAACTCTCACTGCATTACTGCCTGTAACACGTTATAACTCTGTGCCCAGGACATGCGTGAGAACGAGAGGTAACTCTCACTGTATTACTGCCTGTAACACACGTTATAACTCTGTACCCAGGACATGCGTGAGAACGAGAGGTAACTCTCACTGTATTACTGCCTGTAACACATGTTATAACTCTGTGCCCAGGACATGCGTGAGAGCGAGAGGTAACTCTCACTGTATTACTGCCTGTAACACGTTATAACTCTGTGCCCAGGACATGCGTGAGAACGAGAGGTAACTCTCACTGTATTACTGCCTGTAACACACGTTATAACTCTGTGCCCAGGACATGCGTGAGAACGAGAGGTAACTCTCACTGTATAACTGCCTGTAACACATGTTATAACTCTGTGCCCAGGACATGCGTGAGAACGAGAGGTAACTCTCACTGTATTACTGCCTGTAACACGTTATAACTCTGTGCCCAGGACATGCGTGAGAACGAGAGGTAACTCTCACTGTATTACTGCCCGTAACACGTTATAACTCTGTGCCCAGGACATACGTGAGAACGAGAGGTAACTCTCACTGTATTACTGCCTGTAACACCCGTTATAACTCTGTGCCCAGGACATGCGTGAGAACGAGAGGTAACTCTCACTGTATTACTGCCTGTAACACGTTATAACTCTGTGCCCAGGACATGCGTGAGAACGAGAGGTAACGCTCACTGTATTACTGCCTGTAACACATGTTATAACTCTGTGCCCAGGACATGCGTGAGAGCGAGAGGTAACTCTCACTGTATTACTGCCTGTAACACGTTATAACTCTGTGCCCAGGACATGCGTGAGAACGAGAGGTAACTCTCACTGTATTACTGCCTGTAACACACGTTATAACTCTGTGCCCAGGACATGCGTGAGAACGAGAGGTAACTCTCACTGTATTACTGCCTGTAACACATGTTATAACTCTGTGCCCAGGACATGCGTGAGAACGGGAGGTAACTCTCACTGTATCACTGCCTGTAACACATGTTATAACTCTGTGCCCAGGACATGCGTGAGAACGAGAGGTAACTCTCACTGTATTACTGCCTGTAACACGTTATAACTCTGTGCCCAGGGCATGCGTGGGAACGAGAGGTAACTCTCACTGTATTACTGTCTGTAACACACGTTATTACTCTGTGCCCAGGACATGCGTGAGAACGGGAGGTAACTCTCACTGTATTACTGCCTGTAACACATGTTATAACTCTGTGCCCAGGACATGCGTGAGAACGAGAGGTAACTCTCACTGTATTACTTGCTGTAACACAAGTTATAACTCTGTGCCCAGGACATGCGTGAGAACGAGAGGTAACTCTCACTGTATTACTGCCTGTAACACGTTATAACTCTGTGCCCAGGACATGCGTGAGAACGAGAGGTAACTCTCACTGTATTACTGCCTGTAACACATGTTATAACTCTGTGCTCAGGACATGCGTGAGAGCGAGAGGTAACTCTCACTGTATTACTGCCTGTAACACATGTTATAACTCTGTGCCCAGGACATGCGTGAGAACGAGAGGTAACTCTCACTGTATTACTGCCTGTAACACACGTTATAACTCTGTGCCCAGGACATGCGTGAGAACGAGAGGTAACTCTCACTGTATTACTGCCTGTAACACGTTATAACTCTGTGCCCAGGACATGCGTGAGAACGAGAGGTAACTCTCACTGTATTACTGCCTGTAACACGTTATAACTCTGTGCCCAGGACATGCGTGAGAACGAGAGGTAACTCTCACTGTATTACTGCCTGTAACACGTTATAACTCTGTGCCCAGGACATGCGTGAGAACGAGAGGTAACTCTCACTGTATTACTGCCTGTAACACGTTATAACTCTGTGCCCAGGACATGCGTGAGAACGGGAGGTAACTCTCACTGTATTACTGCCTGTAACACACGTTATAACTCTGTGCCCAGGACATGCGTGAGAACGAGAGGTAACTCTCACTGTATTACTGCCTGTAACACACGTTATAACTCTGTGCCCAGGACATGTGTGAGAACGAGAGGTAACTCTCACTGTATTACTGCCTGTAACACATGTTATAACTCTGTGCCCAGGACATGTGTGAGAACGAGAGGTAACTCTCACTGTATTACTGCCTGTAACACACGTTATAACTCTGTGCCCAGGACATGCGTGAGAACGAGAGGTAACTCTCACTGTATTACTGCCTGTAACACATGTTATAACTCTGTGCTCAGGACATGTGTGAGAACGAGAGGTAACTCTCACTGTATTACTGCCTGTAACACATGTTATAACTCTGTGCTCAGGACAGACGTGAGAGCGAGAGGTAACTCTCACTGTATTACTGCCTGTAACACGTTATAACTCTGTGCCCAGGACATGCGTGAGAACGAGAGGTAACTCTCACTGTATTACTGCCTGTAACACGTTATAACTCTGTGCCCAGGACATGCGTGAGAACGAGAGGTAACTCTCACTGTATTACTGCCTGTAACACATGTTATAACTCTGTGCCCAGGACATGCGTGAGAACGAGAGGTAACTCTCACTGTATTACTGCCTGTAACACACGTTATAACTCTGTGCCCAGGACATGCGTGAGAACGAGAGGTAACTCTCACTGTATTACTGCCTGTAACACGTTATAATTCTGTGCCCAGGACATGCGTGAGAACGAGAGGTAACTCTCACTGTATTACTGCCTGTAACACGTTATAACTCTGTGCCCAGGACATGCGTGAGAACGAGAGGTAACTCTCACTGTATTACTGCCTGTAACACGTTATAACTCTGTGCCCAGGACATGCGTGAGAACGAGAGGTAACTCTCACTGTATTACTGCCTGTAACACGTTATAACTCTGTGCCCAGGACATGCGTGAGAACGGGAGGTAACTCTCACTGTATTACTGCCTGTAACACACGTTATAACTCTGTGCCCAGGACATGCGTGAGAACGAGAGGTAACTCTCACTGTATTACTGCCTGTAACACACGTTATAACTCTGTGCCCAGGACATGCGTGAGAACGAGAGGTAACTCTCACTGTATTACTGCCTGTAACACATGTTATAACTCTGTGCCCAGGACATGTGTGAGAACGAGAGGTAACTCTCACTGTATTACTGCCTGTAACACACGTTATAACTCTGTGCCCAGGACATGCGTGAGAACGAGAGGTAACTCTCACTGTATTACTGCCTGTAACACATGTTATAACTCTGTGCTCAGGACATGTGTGAGAACGAGAGGTAACTCTCACTGTATTACTGCCTGTAACACATGTTATAACTCTGTGCTCAGGACAGACGTGAGAGCGAGAGGTAACTCTCACTGTATTACTGCCTGTAACACGTTATAACTCTGTGCCCAGGACATGCGTGAGAACGAGAGGTAACTCTCACTGTATTACTGCCTGTAACACGTTATAACTCTGTGCCCAGGACATGCGTGAGAACGAGAGGTAACTCTCACTGTATTACTGCCTGTAACACATGTTATAACTCTGTGCCCAGGACATGCGTGAGAACGAGAGGTAACTCTCACTGTATTACTGCCTGTAACACGTTATAACTCTGTGCCCAGGACATGCGTGAGAACGAGAGATAACTCTCACTGTATTACTGCCTGTAACACGTTATAACTCTGTGCCCAGGACATGCGTGAGAACGAGAGATAACTCTCACTGTATTACTTCCTGTAACACGTTATAACTCTGTGCCCAGGACATGCGTGAGAACGAGAGGTAACTCTCACTGTATTACTTCCTGTAACACGTTATAACTCTGTGCCCAGGACACGCGTGAGAACGAGAGGTAACTCTCACTGTATTACTGCCTGTAACACATGTTATAACTCTGTGCCCAGGACATGCGTGAGAACGAGAGGTAACTCTCACTGTATTACTGCCTGTAACACATGTTATAACTCTGTGCCCAGGACATGCGTGAGAACGAGAGGTAACTCTCACTGTATTACTGCCTGTAACACGTTATAACTCTGTGACCAGGACATGCGTGAGAACGAGAGGTAACTCTCACTGTATTACTGCCTGTAACACATGTTATAACTCTGTGCTCGAGGGACATGCGTGAGAACGAGAGGTAACTCTCACTGTATTACTGCCTGTAACACATGTTATAACTCTGTGCCCAGGACATGCGTGAGAACGAGAGGTAACTCTCACTGTATTACTGCCTGTAACACATGTTATAACTCTGTGCCCAGGACATGCGTGAGAACGAGAGGTAACTCTCACTGTATTACTGCCTGTAACACACGTTATAACTCTGTGCCCAGGACATGCGTGAGAACGAGAGGTAACTCTCACTGTATTACTTCCTGGTAAAATATTTTATAAATAAATAAATTATTTAAAGTGACGGGCTGAATAGAGCCATGGTTTCATTTCCCCAAATCTGCTTGTACCTCTGCACGTCTCTTACACGGCCCCTGTGGGGTGCCAGACGTGTAGCTGCCCCTGTGGGGTGCCAGACGGTGTAGCTGCCCCTGTGGGGGGTCAGACGGTGTAGCTGCCCCTGTGGGGTGTCAGACGGTGTAGCTGCCCCTGTGGGGTGTCAGACGGTGTAGCTGCCCCTGTGGGGTGCCACACGGTGTAGCTGCCCCTGTGGGGTGCCAGACGGTGTAGCTGCCCCTGTGGGGTGTCAGACGGTGTAGCTGCCCCTGTGGGGTGCCAGACGGTGTAGCTGCCCCTGTGGGGTGTCAGACGGTGTGTAGCTGCCCCTGTGGGGGTCAGATGGTGTAGCTGCCCCTGTGGGGGTCAGACGGTGTAGCTGCCCCTGTGGGGTGTCAGATGGTGTAGCTGCCCCTGTGGGGGTCAGACAGTGTAGCTGCCCCTGGTGGGGTGCCAGACCGGTTGTAGCTGCCCCTGTGGGGTGTCAGACGGTGTAGCTGCCCCTGTGGGATGTCAGACGGTGTAGCTGCCCCTGTGGGGTGTCAGACGGTGTAGCTGCCCCTGTGGGGTGTCAGGACGGTGTAGCTGCCCCTGTGGGGTGTCAGACGGTGTAGCTGCCCCTGTGGGGTGCCAGACGGTGTAGCTGCCCCTGTGGGGTGTCAGACGGTGTAGCTGCCCCTGTGGGGTGTCAGACGGTGTAGCTGCCCCTGTGGGGTGTCAGATGGTGTAGCTGCCCCTGTGGGGGTCAGACAGTGTAGCTGCCCTGTGGGGTGCCAGACGGTGTAGCTGCCCCTGTGGGGTGTCAGACGATGTAGCTGCCCCTGTGGGGTGCCAGACGGTGTAGCTGCCCCTTGTGGGGTGTCAGACGGTGTAGCTGCCCCTGTGGGGTGCCAGACGGTGTAGCTGCCCCTGTGGGGTGTCAGACGGTGTAGCTGCCCCTGTGGGGGTCAGATGGTGTAGCTGCCCCTGTGGGGGTCCAGGACAGTGTAGCTGCCCCTGTGGGGTGCCAGACGGTGTAGCTGCCCCTGTGGGGTGTCAGACGGTGTAGCTGCCCCTGTGGGATGTCAGACGGTGTAGCTGCCCCTGTGGGGTGTCAGACGGTGTAGCTGCCCCTGTGGGGTGTCAGACGGTGTAGCTGCCCCTGTGGGGTGTCAGATGGTGTAGCTGCCCCTGTGGGGGGTCAGACGGTGTAGCTGCCCCTGTGGGGTGTCAGATGGTGTAGCTGCCCCTGTGGGGGTCAGATGGTGTAGCTGCCCCTGTGGGGTGTCAGACGGTGTAGCTGCCCCTGTGGGGTGCCAGACGCTGTATCTGCCCTGTGGGGTATCAGGTGGTGTATTTGCCCCTGTGGGGTATCAGGTGGTGTATTTGCCCCTGTGGGGTATCTGGCACTTACCTTGCAGCCATGCGCAGAGATGATCCTTAGATCAGCCGGCACTCTGTCCCCCCCCTTAATCTCCACCAGGTCTCCCACCACGACCTCCTCAGCATTCACCTGCATCTTCTCCCCCTCACGGATAATCAGCGCTTGCTGGGGGGGAGAGGTAGAAGAGAGGCAGGGGGGGAGGGAGAAGAGAGGCAGGGGGGGAGGGAGAAGAGAGGCAGGGGGGGAGGGAGAAGGGAGGCAGGGGGGGAGGGAGAAGAGACAGGGGAGAGGGAGAAGAGACGGAGGTGAGGGAGAAGAGAGGCAGGGGGGAGGGAGAAGAGAGGCAGGGGGGAGGGAGAAAGAGAGGCAGGGGGAGGGAGAAGAGAGGCAGGGGGGAGGGAGAAGAGAGGCAGGGGAGGAGGGAGAAGAGAGGCAGGGGGGAGGGAGAAGAGAGGCAGGGGGGGAGGGAGAAGAGAGGCAGGGGGGGAGGGAGAAGAGAGGCATGGGGGAGGGAGAAGAGAGGCAGGGGGGAGGGAGAAGAGAGGCAGGGGAAGAGAGAAAAAAGACAGGGGGAGAGTGGGGAGAAGAGACAGGGGGAGAGGGAGAAGAGACAGGGGGGAGAGGGAGAAGAGAGACAGGGGGAGAGGGAGAAGAGAGGTAGGGGGGGAGGGAGAAGAGAGGCAGGGGGGGGGGGGAGAAGAGAGG
>NW_027453833.1:0-72500 GCF_040206685.1 Ascaphus truei
AGGAGAGGTACAGAGACACCCAGCCCAGAGAGGAGAGATACAGAGACACCCAGCACAGAGAGGAGAGATACAGAGACACCCAGCCCAGAGAGGAGAGATACAGAGACACCCAGCGCAGAGAGGAGAGATACAGATACACCCAGCGCAGAGAGGAGAGGTACAGAGACACCCAGCGCAGAGAGGAGAGATAGAGACACCCAGCCCAGAGAGGAGAGATACAGAGACCCCCAGCGCAGAGAGGAGAGATACAGAGACACCCAGCCCAGAGAGGAGAGATACAGAGACACCCAGCGTAGAGAGGAGAGGTACAGAGACATCCAGCGCAGAGAGGAGAGGTACAGAGACACCCAGCCCAGAGAGGAGAGATACAGAGACACCCAGCCCAGAGAGGAGAGATACAGAGACACCCAGCCCAGAGAGGAGAGATACAGAGACCCCCAGCCCAGAGAGGAGAGATACAGAGACACCCAGCCCAGAGAGGAGAGATACAGAGACACCCAGCCCAGAGAGGAGAGATAGAGACACCCAGCTAGAGAGGAAAGGTACAGAGACACCCAGCGCAGAGAGGAGAGATACAGAGACACCCAGCGCAGAGAGGAGAGATACAGAGACACCCAGCCCAGAGAGGAGAGATACAGAGACACCAAGCCCAGAGAGGAGAGATACAGAGACACCCAGCCCAGAGAGGAGAGATACAGAGACACCCAGCGCAGAGAGGAGAGATACAGAGACACCCAGCCCAGAGAGGAGAGATACAGAGACACCAAGCCCAGAGAGGAGAGATACAGAGACACCCAGCGCAGAGAGGAGAGGTACAGAGACACCCAGCCCAGAGAGGAGAGATACAGAGACACCCAGCGCAGAGAGGAGAGATACAGAGACACCCAGCGCAGAGAGGAGAGGTACAGAGACACCCAGCACAGAGAGGAGAGATACAGAGACACCCAGCCCAGAGAGGAGAGATACAGAGACACCCAGCCCAGAGAGGAGAGGTACAGACACCCAGCTCAGAGAGGAGAGGTACAGACACCCAGCCCAGAGAGGAGAGGTACAGAGACACCCAGCCCAGAGAGGAGAGGTACAGAGACACCCAGCCCAGAGAGGAGAGATACAGAGACACCCAGCCCAGAGAGGAGAGATACAGAGACACCCAGCGCAGAGAGGAGAGATACAGAGACACCCAGCCCAGAGAGGAGAGATACAGAGACACCCAGCGCAGAGAGGAGAGATACAGAGACACCCAGCCCAGAGAGGAGAGATACAGAGACACCCAGCGCAGAGAGGAGAGATACAAAGACACCCAGCACAGAGAGGAGAGATACAGAGACCCCCAGCGCAGAGAGGAGAGATACAGAGACACGCAGCCCAGAGAGGAGAGATACAGAGACACCCAGCGCAGAGAGGAGAGATACAGAGACCCCCAGCCCAGAGAGGAGAGATACAGAGACACCCAGCCCAGAAAGGAGAGATACAGAGACACCCAGCCCAGAGAGGAGAGGTACAGAGACACCCAGCCCAGAGAGGAGAGATACAGAGACACCCAGCACAGAGAGGAGAGATACAGAGACACCCAGCCCAGAGAGGAGAGATACAGAGACACCCAGCGCAGAGAGGAGAGATACAGATACACCCAGCGCAGAGAGGAGAGGTACAGAGACACCCAGCCCAGAGAGGAGAGATACAGAGACACCCAGCCCAGAGAGGAGAGATAGAGACACCCAGCCCAGAGAGGAGAGATACAGAGACCCCCAGCGCAGAGAGGAGAGATACAGATACACCCAGCCCAGAGAGGAGAGGTACAGAGACACCCAGCCCAGAGAGGAGAGATACAGAGACACCCAGCCCAGAGAGGAGAGATACAGAGACACCCAGCGCAGAGAGGAGAGATACAGAGACACCCAGCCCAGAGAGGAGAGATACAGAGACACCCAGCGCAGAGAGGAGAGATACAGAGACACCCAGCCCAGAGAGGAGAGATACAGAGACACCCAGCGCAGAGAGGAGAGATACAAAGACACCCAGCACAGAGAGGAGAGATACAGAGACCCCCAGCGCAGAGAGGAGAGATACAGAGACACGCAGCCCAGAGAGGAGAGATACAGAGACACCCAGCCCAGAGAGGAGATATACAGAGAACCCCAGCGCAGAGAGGAGAGGTACAGATACACCCAGCCCAGAGAGGAGAGATACAGAGACACCCAGCACAGAGAGGAGAGATACAGAGACACCCAGCGCAGAGAGGAGAGATACAGAGACCCCCAGCCCAGAGAGGAGAGATACAGAGACACCCAGCCCAGAGAGGAGAGATACAGAGACACCCAGCCCAGAGAGGAGAGGTACAGAGACACCCAGCCCAGAGAGGAGAGATACAGAGACACCCAGCACAGAGAGGAGAGATACAGAGACACCCAGCCCAGAGAGGAGAGATACAGAGACACCCAGCGCAGAGAGGAGAGATACAGATACACCCAGCGCAGAGAGGAGAGGTACAGAGACACCCAGCCCAGAGAGGAGAGATACAGAGACACCCAGCCCAGAGAGGAGAGATAGAGACACCCAGCCCAGAGAGGAGAGATACAGAGACCCCCAGCGCAGAGAGGAGAGATACAGATACACCCAGCCCAGAGAGGAGAGGTACAGAGACACCCAGCCCAGAGAGGAGAGATACAGAGACCCCCAGCGCAGAGAGGAGAGGTACAGATACACCCAGCCCAGAGAGGAGAGGTACAGAGACACCCAGCCCAGAGAGGAGAGATACAGAGACCCCCAGCGCAGAGAGGAGAGGTACAGAGAATCTTCGCTGATAGATCACAGGAGAACGGATCTTGGCTAATCACTTGTCAGTGTGTAGATTGTATTGATGCAAATATTGAATGGATTTTTTTAAATTATTATTAAAATGGCAGCTTGGTCTGCAGCTGTAAGACAGTAATACCATTCTGTTTTCTGTTTTCTTTTTTTTTAAAGCAAAATCAGCTTGTGACTTCTAATTTAGAAAGAATTTATCCAGCAGAACCAACCTCCAGAGGCAGATGTACAGAAAGGCAACGATGTATATCGGGTATTAAGGCTGATATGAGAGAGCTGCCGTTCAGGCGTCTCAGCTCCTGCAGCACCATCAGGATATTACCTGCATCAGAACTTATTGTCCAGACCCGTATAAGTAAGGAGAGGAGACAGAAAAGGCAGATCCTGGGACTTCCGAGGGAGGATGAGGAACGTCAAGGAGCCTTCAACATTCTTCATCCGAGGACTTCCTTCTACAGAAAAGTGCTCAGCTGATGAAGATCAGGAACGTGGTCTGAGAAGAACAGACTATTCCAGATATGACATCAGAAGGAGCAGGAGACTCATTTCCCCAATCAGTCTGAAGTTGAGACCTCTACTAAATGTCCCAAAAACTCACCCGTTTCCGATGGGTTTATGGCAGAATTTTTTTAAACTGTGAGAGGGGGGGGGGGACCCAGAATGAATCTGCTATATAAGAGAAGATAGTACAGATGGCGACCCATCGCACGCATTGTATGTAACAAGCTCAGAACAGCTGCAGGTCACTCACTCTGCCCCTCACCCTGTCCCTCACTCTGCCTCTCACCCTGTCCCTCAATCTGCCCCTCACTCTGCCCCTCACCCTGTCCCTCAATCTGCCCCTCACCCTGTCCCTCACTCTGCCCCTCACCCTGTCCCTCAATCTGCCCCTCACCCTGTCCCTCACCCTGTCCCTCACTCTGCCCCTCACCCTGTCCCTCACTCTGTCCCTCACTCTATGTCTCTTACAGATCCATTTCTGCTTGTGATACAGAACCGTCGTCAGATAAAACCTGTTAAGGCCACGGTGCCGGATGGCGCCTTGACAGGTGATGGGGCGGTCTCTGTCTCTGTCTCTTAACAAATAGCATTTTAAAGCAATACGAAAATATTTGCCAGAATTTCCAACTCATTTAGAGACGGATAATTGTGACGTTTTTTGGATTCGCCAATTGAATGTAAATGTAAATTTCCCCCGAACATCAAAGAGGCATCAGGTAAAGGGAACATATTGGGAGAGAGATTTAAATACGCAGGCCCCAATCCGGCTAACTGGGAACAAAGAACGACAATCTGCTCTGAAAGAGTAAAAAAGTTGTATATGTGATGTGAAATACCATATACTGTATCTGTTATACTGTATGCAAGTAATACACAGGACGATATGCCATATACTGAACAACTGAAGTTTAAAAGGAAGGGCCCCTTACCCTAACAAAAATCATCTTCTCTCCTCAGGTAATATCCCATATCTGAATCCTGTCTGCTTCAACTGTTAATTAAATTAAGCATTGACACCTAGGCAGGGAACACCCTGTGTAGGAAACAATCTGTTTGAATGTGCCTCAGATGTGCTAATTAAGCAGACAGAACCACACTGTCAGGTGACTTTTTAGGCCCATATAAACCCAGTCAGAACAGCTAGTCTGCCTGCAGCCCATATCCAAGTGGCCCATTATAAGTGGCAAGACGACTGAACAACTGAAGTTTAAAAGGAAGTGGCCCATTATAAGTGGCAAGACGACTGAACAACTGAAGTTTAAAGGAAGTGGCCCATTATAAGTGGCAAGACGACTGAACAACTGAAGTTTAAAAGGAAGTTCAAAAGAAGTGAGGAAGAAGTGGACACCCCATCTGGCCCTGATTCCTGCATTTGAACTACGCTGGAAAGGAGGATATCATCAATACCAGACTGCATCATTACTGCTGTGATGCCGCCTTTACCATTTATATTTGCTGTGACTTCACTTCTTCTCAATTATGCACTTCTTTTTACCAGCCTCAGTATGTCTCTAACTCCATTCATATATCTCCATCTCTCCTTCCTTCCCCACTTCTCAGCTCACATGAACTCCTTTCTTACCTGCGTCCTCTGACACCACACAGCTATACCCCCTGCACTAAAACACACCCCTACAAATCATCCTCACACATCCTCTTCCTATCCATGCTTCTCCTCCTTGCTTCTGGGGATATCTCTTCCAATCCTGGTCCCTTCTTTATTTCTACTTGCTCTCGTCCTCGCCTGCCAAATGCAATCTCTACTCCTTCTGGTGTTAACCCCTCCAACCACATACCCATCCCCTGCCACCCTCCATCCTCTATCCCTTTCTCCTGTGCCCTTTGGAATGCTCGCTCCCTTTCTAACAAGTTCCTCTCTGTGCATGACTTCTTTCTCTCTCACTCCCTGCTTCTCTTTGCTATAACTGAGACCTGGCTCACTCAGTCTGACTCTGCTCTGGAAGCTGCCCTCTCCTACGGTGGCCTTTCCTTCTCCCACACTCCGCGCCCTGATGGCAGGGGTGGAGGCGTGGGGCTCCTGCTCTCCTCTCTCTGCCGTTACCGAACCCTTCCTATTCCTCCATCTCTTGCTTTTCCCTCCTTTGAGGCTCACACTGTCCAGATCTTCTCTCCTCTCCCGGTCCATGTGGCGGTCATCTATCGCCCACCTACCTCTACTCATTCCCCTTCTGCCTTTCTCTCTCACTTTGAATCCTGGCTCTCTTTCTTTCTCTCCTCAGACTCCCCTGTTCTTCTCCTTGGGGACTTCAATTGCCACATTGATGACCCCTCTCTCCCTTGGGGCTTCCCGCTTTCTTTCTCTAACCTCTTCTTTTGGCCTTCAACAGTGGACTGCAGCCAGCACCCACAAGGATGGCCACTACTTAGACCTGGTTTTCACTAAAAACTTCTCTCTCTCCGATTTCTCCATTTCCCCTTTTCCTCTCTCTGACCATCACCTCATCTCATTCTCTCTATCTCGCTTCTCCCCTCTCCACCTCCATCTACCCCCCCGGTTCTGCAGAAACCTACGCTCTATTCACTTACCTGACTTTGAGTCCACTTTAAGCTCCACCCTCTCCTCTCTCAGCTCTGCTACAGACCCTGACAACCTGGTCAGGAACTACAACTCTGCCTTGTCCTCGTCTCTTGATCTACATGCCCGCTTTCTCTCTGCCGCACTCGCCCTTCTAACCCTAGACCCTGGCTAAATTCCCACACGCGCATGCTGCGTTCCTCCACTCGTTCCTCTGAACGCCTCTGGAGGAAATCTCACACTCTCGCAGACTTCCTTCACTACAAATTTATGCTATCCTGTTTCAACTCTGCCCTCTCGCAAGCTAAACAAGCCTATTTTCTGCACTAATCAACATGCACAAGTCTAACCCACGCCACCTGTTCTCTGTCTTTGATACTCTACTCAAACCACCCTCAGCTGCCTCTCCTTCCTCCATCTCCGCTCAGGACTTTGCTGACTATTTTAAGGAAAAGGTGGAATGCATACGGCAGAACATCCCCTCTGTTTCTTCCTCCCATCCTACACCTCTTCCTAACTCTCCTTCTGCCTTCCTTGACTCTTTTTCCACTGTCTCAGAGGAGGATGTGTCGCTGTTGATCGCCTCCTCTCCCTCTACCACTTGCCCTCTTGACCCCATTCCCTCCCATCTCCTAAAACCTCTAGCTCCTACTATAATCTCTACGCTCACACACATTTTTAACTCCTCCCTCTGCTCTGGAACCTTTCCATCCTCCTTCAAACATGCAACAGTCATACCATTACTCAAGAACAACAAGCTTGACCCTACCTGTCTTTCTAACTATCGACCTGTCTCCCTCCTGCCTTTTGCCTCTAAACTCCTTGAACGTCTTGTATTCTCTCGCTTGCTCCATTTTCTCAACATCTATTCTCTCCTAGACCCTCTACAATCTGGCTTCCGCACTGCTCACTCTACCGAAACAGCCCTCACTAAAATAACTGACGACCTCCAAGCTGCCAAAGACAGAGGTCATTACACTCTGCTCATATTACTCGACCTCTCTGCAGCATTTGACACAGTGGACCACCCTCTTCTCCTCCACATTCTCCATACTCTAGGTATTCGGAACAAAGCTCTATCCTGGATCTCATCCTACCTCTCCCATCGTACTTTCAGTGTCTCTTCTGCTAACACCTCCTCCTCCTCTATTGATCTCTCTGTGGGGGTACCCCAGGGCTCTGTCCTGGGACCTCTTCTCTTTTCTCTGTACACACTCTCTCTAGGTGACCTAATAACATCTTTTGGGTTTAAATATCACCTCTATGCCGACGACACACAAATATACTTTTCAACACCTGTCCTTACACCTGCTGTACAAACCAAAGTTTCTGAATGTCTCTCTGCTATATCATCCTGGATGGCCCTTCGCCGCCTTAAACTCAACATGGCTAAAACAGAGCTCCTCATACTTCCTCCCAAACCTGGCCCTACTACCTCCTTCCACATTACTGTTGGAACTACAATCATTCACCCAGTAGCCCAAGCACGCTGCCTAGGGGTCACACTCGACTCCTCTCTCACATTCGCCCCTCACATTCAAAACATTTCTAAAACTTGTCGCTTTTTCCTCCGCAATATAACAAAGATACGCCCTTTCCTCTGTTGCTTGACTGCTAAAACTCTGACTCAGGCCCTCATTCTCTCCCGTCTTGATTACTGTAACATCCTGCTGTCCGGCCTTCCTGCCTCTCACCTGTCTCCCCTACAATCTATCCTAAACGCTGCTGCCAGAATCACTCTACTCTTTCCTAGATCTGTCTCAGCGTCTCCCCTCATGAAATCCTCTCCTGGCTTCCGATCAAATCCCGCATCTCACACTCCATTCTCCTCCTCACTTTTAAAGCTTTACACTCTTCTGCCCCTCCTTACATCTCAGCCCTAATTTCTCGTTATGCACCATCCAGACTCTTGCGTTCTGCTCAAGGATGTCTTCTTTCTACCCCCTTTGTATCTAAAGCCCTCTCCCGCCTTAAACCTTTCTCACTTTCTGCCCCACACCTCTGGAATGCCCTTCCCCTCAGTACCTGACTAGCACCCTCTCTATCCACCTTTAAGACCCACCTTAAGACACACTTGCTTAAAGAAGCATATGAATAGCACTGTGGATATTCTGAACACGATACATAAAGCTTGGCCCCCTGCAGACGCACTTACCAGAACTCCCTCCTACTGTCTCTGTACGTTCTACCTTCCAATTAGACTGTAAGCTCCTCGGGGCAGGGGACTCCCTCTTCGAATGTTACTTTTATGTCTAAAGCACTTATTCCCATGATCTGTTATTTATATTATCTGTTATTTATTTGATTACCCCATGTATTACTACTGTGAAGCGCTATGTACATTAATGGCGCTATATAAATAAAGACATACAATACAATACAGTACAATATACTGCATCTGTTATATGTAAGTAATACTCAGGACAATATTCCATATACTGCATCTGTTATATGCAAGTAATACTCAGGACAATATGCCATATACTGCATCTGTTATATGTAAGTAATACTCAGGACAATATGCCATATACTGTATCTGTTATATGTAAGTAATACTCAGGACAATATGCCATATACTGCATCTGTTATATGTAAGTAATACTCAGGACAATATGCCATATACTGCATCTGTTATATGTAAGTAATACTCAGGACAATATGCCATATACGGCATCTGTTATATGTAAGTAATACTCAGGGCAATATGCCATATACTGCATCTGTTATATGTAAGTAATACTCAGGGCAATATGCCATATACTGCATCTGTTATATGTAAGTAATACTCAGGACAATATGCCATATACTGCATCTGTTATATGTAAGTAATACTCAGGGCAATATGCCATATACTGTATCTGTTATATGTACTGTAAGTAATACTCAGGACAATATGCCATATACTGCATCTGTTATATGTAAGTAATACTCAGGACAATATGCCATATACTGCATCTGTTATATGTAAGTAATACTCAGGACAATATGCCATATACTGTATCTGTTATAGGTAAGTAATACTCAGGACAATATGCCATATACTGTATCTGTTATATGTAAGTAATACTCAGGGCAATATGCCATATACTGTATCTGTTATAGGTAAGTAATACTCAGGACAATATGCCATATACTGCATCTGTTATATGTAAGTAATACTCAGGGCAATATGCCATATACTGTATCTGTTATATGTAAGTAATACTCAGGACAATAAACGTCTTTTTTATGTGACAAAACTGAATGCTGAATTTCATGTCTGCCGACGAGATATGATGGTTAAAAGACATTGATGACTTTTAACAAAGAAGAAGAGGAAGAACAGGAAACAGAGGAGCTGAATACCCAAGAAGCCCAGACGCAGAAGCAACAAGGAATTACCCCGGGAGCACCATCGGCAGGAGGCAGGTGGAACTACGTGCGGAGCCCAATGTTAGGAAGATGGTCGCCACCCTGAAGGTAAATGACACAAGCAAAAAAGCTATAGATACGCAGGACATGGAGATGAGATGCCTTCCAACAAAAGAGGGTCATCGCCTGGCAAAGGGAGAAGAACTAAGGGGGAAAAGAAGCACAAATAGAGAACATGTGGAGGTCAACAAGAACTTCTCAGGATGACACCTCCCTCACCCCTCTGAGTCGGGTCTTACAATGTCAACTCCATAAAAACCAGGAAAAGGAGATCTCTGTCATGCGGCGTTTTTTTTTTTTCCAAAATTTTTTATTAGGCATTTAGATAATTCACAGTATGCATGAAACAAACGATAATACAGCCTAATACAGATTTTCTCCTTTTGTTGGTTAGAGAAACCGGAAATAAAAGAAGAAAGCTCACCGCTCCCCTGACCCTCCAGGGGCTATGTGGGGAGCGCGAGTATGGAAACAGAGAGTAAGAGTGGGAATAGGAAGGGGAGGGTGGGAGGGGGGTGGGGGGGATACCCATTGCTTCCCGTGTCCTCAGTCTATTTTCATTGGTGCCCCTGACCTGGTTTTCCTTTCTCTCTCTCTCTTTTTTTATTTTCCATATGTGGATTAGTGGCGTAGAGGTGCCATATGGGATAGCCACGGATCCCATGTTTTGTTAAAGGAGTCAGTGGATCTTTTCAAGAAGGCAGATAGTTTCTCCATATTCATCACCTCTTGCACCCTATTTTTTACCGTTTGTTTTGAGGGGGGAGACACCTTCTTCCAGGCGGCTGCCACCGCACATCTAGCCCGCTGTAAGAATTAAGGAGATTAATTTACTTGTTGGTCGGTCCAAATTTTCTAAGGGCCTGGCCAACAGGTAGGTCAACGGGTCAATAGGGATTTTGAGGTCTGTGACCTCCTCTATTAATTTTTGTATTGTTCCCCAATATTTTTGAATTTCCGGACATGTCCACCAAATATGGGCCATGTCCCCCTTCTGACCGCAACCTCTCCAGCATAAATCGGACGCCTGGGGGTAAATTTGATTTATTCTAACTGGGGTAAGATACCAGCGAAACAGTATTTTATATATGTTTTCTTTGATTGTGGTACATATGGAAGTTCCTGAGGCATTTTCCAAATTCTTTCCCAATCCTCTCGGTCTATAACTATTTCCAATTCTGCTGCCCAATGCAGCATATAGTCATGTGTAGGGGCTTCTATGGCCCTTTCCAATTCACCGTAGATTTGTGTTATAAGACCTTTCTGGTGGCCTGTTTCTCTACAGAGCCGCTCGAAACTGGTGAGAGGGGGAAATTTCAACGTTGGGGATAAAGTTTGAATAAAATGCCGAATTTGTAGATACTTGAAGACATCCAATCTTGCTATTTCATATTTGGTTTTTAGGCGTTGATAACTCAGGAACTCCTCAAAGCTCAGGAGGTCAGCAACCGCTCTAATATTTTTTGTTTTAAATTGGTCCCATTGTCTGGGCTCACAGCCAGGGGGGAATTTCGGATTTTTATAAATTGGTATGAGTTGGGATTGAGGTGTGGTGAGCTTAAATTTAAATTTGCATTTTGTCCAAATCTCCCATGTGTGTCTCATTGGGCCTAACTTAAATTTACTGTTCTGCATGTCTTCCCTGCTCAGGGACCAAAGGCAAGCCGGCAGTGAAGGCGTCCCGGCATAGTATGATTCTATATCTAGCCAACAGTATTGGTTTGGGTTGGCGTTCCAGACTACTACCTGTCGCAATTGGGCGGCTTGGTAGTATTTTGTGATGTCTGGAACACCAAGTCCTCCTCTCCCCCTTGATGCCAAAAGAACTGTCCTGGTGATTCTGGGTTTCTTACCCTGCCAAATAAAGTGGAAGATTAGTTTTTGAATGTTCTTTAATTCTGAGCCAGGGATGTGGACCGGGAGAGTCTGAAAATAATATAATAATCTAGGGAGTATGTTCATTTTAACTGATATCATCCTCCCGATCCATGATATCTGATATCCTCCCCATTTCTCTAGATCTTGTTTGATTTTCCGGAACAGAGTCGGATAATTTTGTTGATATAGGGATTGGTAGTTCCTCGTTATCTTTACTCCCAAATATTTGATACTCGAGGAGCTCCAATGATAGTTAAAGTTTAGTTTGAGGAGTTTCACCTCTGGCTCTGGCAGGCTTAAATTTAGTGCTTCCGATTTGTCATTATTGATTTTGTAACCTGAGATATCTCCAAAGTCCCGGAGCTCTTTTTGGAGGTTAGGGAGGATGTTTGGGGTTGTGTAAGGGTTAGGATGACATCATCTGCGAATAGCGATATTTTGTGCTGCCTGTGTCCAATTTCTATTCCTTTGATGTCTCTATTGGCTCTAATTGCAGATGCTAGGGGTTCTATGGTTAATGCAAAGAGGAGAGGAGATAGGGGGCATCCCTGTCGAGTTCCATTAGTGATCTCAAATCTCTGGTTACTGCCCCCTGGTAGTTTTACTGTTGCAGACGGGTTTTGATATAATCTACGGACTCCTTCTAGGTATGCGTCTTTGAATCCGAATTTACACATAACTTGGTCCATGAATAGCCAGTCTATTCTATCGAACGCCTTCTCTGCATCTAGGCTTAGGAGTAGTGCTTTGGTCTCTGTGAGATGGACATGTTCGATAATGTCTATTATCTTCCGAGTATTGTCCGAGGCCTGTCTGCCTGCTACGAATCCTACTTGATCACTATCTATTAATCTCGGTAAGATGGGGTTTAATCTATTTGCGAGTATTTTGCTATATAGCTTGAGATCACAATTGAGCAGGGGAGATTGGACGATAGCTTCCACATTGCATCGGGTCCCTGCCTTCTTTATGTATAATGGCCAGGGTGGCCAGGGACATTGACGTGGGGATTTGATTTCCTTCCATGAAATCGTTAAATATCTTTAGAAGATGCGTGGATAGTACTGGCAAGAATCTCTTATAGTAGACATTAGTGAACCCGTCGGGGCCAGGAGACTTAGTAATTTTTAGTGATTTGACCGCCTCTTCCAGTTCCTCTTTTGAGATCTCAGCGTTGAGGACTGTGTTTTCCTCCTCCGTTAGTGTGGGGAGCTTACATTTATCTAAATATTGCGCTATTAATTCGGATGCTATTGATTCAGGCCGGCCATTTTTTGATCTTAGATTATACAGTTCGGTATAAAATTTTGTAAATTCAGCTGCTATTTTGCTATCACTATGTTGTATTTCACCAGACCTACTCTTGATTGCCGTGATTTGGGACCGTTTATGTACCCCTCTTAATTTAGTCGCCAAAAGTCTGTCTGCCTTGTTCCCCTTGTCATAATATTGTTGATTAGTCCATTTGAGGGCCTTCTCAACATCCTCCAGCTGGATTTGTCTAAGTTTTACTCTGGCTGTTGTCAATGTTTTATATATTTTTTTTGAGGGGTTTTATGAGATTGTTCTATTATTTTGATATTATCCGTAAGCTCCTTTATTAATTTTTGGCGGGCTTTTTTCCTGTGGGATGCGATAGAAATGAATTTCCCTCTAATGGTTGCCTTATGGGCCTCCCACAGGATTGCTGGTGAGGAGACGGATCCTGAGTTAAAAAAAAATAGTCCCGAATAGCGGCTCTGATCTCTCTTTCTATCTCAGGATGATTGAGTAATGAATCATTTAGTCTCCATGAGTAATTTATTGTTTTTTCAAAGGGGGTCGTCAAGGTTAAGGTAATCGGGGCATGATCAGACCATGTGATTGGTCCTATGTCGGAGTCGGATGTCGCCGCCACCACATTTTTTGTGGCCAAAAAGTGATCTATTCGAGAGTAGGTCTGGTGAGGTGCTGAGTAAAAAGTATAGTCTCTCTGGCCCTGATGTTGGGCCCTCCATATGTCCACCAGTGAGAACTCGCTTAAGATTCCCCTAAACCTTTTCCCTATGATCTGGAGGGGGTTGTGCGGGGGGGACCCATTGTGGTTGATCTGTCCTCGGTAGGGTTAAGGACCATGTTTAGGTCTCCTCCCACTATCATCGATGACAGATATCCCGGGTCTATGCCCTCGAGAACTTTCTTTAGGAATTCTGTTTGGTTCTCGTTCGGGCATATACATTGACCAGAGCGATTGCTGAGCCCGCTAAGGAGCCATATACCACTAGAAATCTACCCTCTGGGTCCGCCGTTGTTTTGATATGATTAAATGGGGTGCCCTGTCTGATCAGGACAGCTACACCCCTCTTTTTACTAGTAAACGATGCGCAAAAACACATTGGGAACACTTTTTTGAATAAATTTGGGGGGTCTTGTGATGTGAAATGGGTCTCCTGTAGGAATATGATGTCTCCCCCTGATCTTTTCATATCTTGAAGTGCTACTCTCCTTTTTCGGTTATTTTGGAGCCCTTTTACGTTGAGTGAGGTTAATTTAATTGTGGCTTGGCTAGCCATTTGGGTTCTTTTTTTTTTTTTTGGATAATACCATAAGGCCTTCTCTTTCCCACTTGAGAGGCCATGATCCAGTAACTCTGAGTCTGGTTTAAATTTCTGAAGGTATAGAGGTTGTGTGTTTTTTTTGGTTAGAATAGATATCTTAAGCTGAGGAAGGGGGGTGTGGGAAGGGGTAGGTGGGGGGTGGGGTGGGGCGGAGATCTGCTGGGACAGGGTCAACAGATAGAGATAGGTTGTAACAAGGCCCACAAAAGGCCTTAACATATTTTCACCAGCCTTAAGAACGGCCGGCATTTGGACCAGGTGGGTCCCTTGGGGGTGATTCCGGGTTCGTCAACCGCTGGAGGTCAGAGGAGTCCAGACCCTCTATAGAATTTACTTAACCCATTTAGTATAGACCCCCAGTCCATGTGTGTGGGGAAGCAAAGAAGGCATAGGAACATTTCAAGTAATTCAAACATTTCACATCTCAAAAAGACAACCATATTGTAACTATGCGTTGTGAGAGTGGAGTAACCTCTTAAATATCTAACTAAAACAATTTCCGTTTTCTTTTGTATGCTCGCTTCCCTTGGGTGGGAGGGATAGGGGGAGGAGGGGAGGGGAGAGGGGGAGAGGGGAGGGGGGGGTGGAGGAGGTAAGGGGGAGGGGGGGGGAGGGGAGGAGGGGGAGGGGAGGAGGGGGGGAGGGAGGGGGGAGGAGGAGGGGGGGAGGGGAGGGGGGGGAAGGGGGGAGGAAGGGGGGGAAGGGGGGGGGAGAAGGAGGGGGAAGGGGGGGGAGGGGGGAAGGGAGGGGGGAAAGGGGGGGAGGGGGGGGAAGGGGGGGAGGGGGGGGGAAGGGGGGGAGGGGGGAGGGGAGGGGGGGGGAGGGGGGAGGGGAGGGGGGGGAGGGAGGGGGAGGGGAGGGGAAGGGGGGGGAGGGGAGAGGGGGGGGAGGGGGGAGGGGGGAGAGGGGGGGAGGGGGAGGAGGGGGGGAGGGAGGGGAGGAGGGGAGGGGGGGAGGGAGGGGGGGAGGAGGAGGGGGGGGAGGGGGAGGGGGGGGAAGGGGGAGGGAGGGGGGGGAGGGGGGAAGGGAGGGAGGAAAGGGGGGGGGAGGGGGGGGAGGGGGGGGGAGGGGGGGAAGGGGGGGGAAGGGGGGGGAGGGGGGAAGGGAGGGGGAGGGGGGGGGAAGGGAGGGGGGAGGGGGGGGAGGGGAGGGGGGGGGGAAGGGAGGGGGGAGGGGAGGGGAAGGGGGGGAGGGGAGAGGGGGGGAGGGAAGAGGGGGGGAGGGGAGAGAGGGGGGGGGAGGGAGAGGGGGGGAGGGGAAGGAGGGTCTAGGTGCAATTAAGACATTTCAAATATTTCACTTCACATTTTTGTGTAACATAACTCTTATATAACTCTGTGCAGAAAACATATTTTATACAATTCTGTGACCATACAAGATAAGTTCGGCTTTCTTTTGTATGTTTGTTTTCCCCCTTAGTGTTTTTCCCTCTTATTTATCTTTGCGTTTATGTGAGGTACTAGGTAGGCTTGTTAGCAGGGGTAAGAGGGGAGGGGCCTAGGTGCGGCTCAAGCATTTCACATTTCTGTATAGCACAACTATTATGTAACTCTACACAGGGAGTATAGGGAGGGGAGGGGGGGAGGGGGGAGGGAGAGAGGGGAGGGGGGTGGAGGGATGGGGGGGGAAGGGGGGGAGGGGAGGGGGGAGGGGAAGGGTTTGGAGGGGGGAGGGGAGGGAGGGGGAGGGGGGAGGGGGGAGGGAAGGGTTTGGAGGGGGGAGGGGGGGAGGGGAGGGGAAGAGGGGGGGGAGGGGAGAGGGGTGGGGAGGGGGGAGGGGAGAGGGGGGGAGGGGAAGGAGGGTCTAGGTGCAATTAAGACATTTCAAATATTTCACTTCACATTTTTGTGTAACATAACTCTTATATAACTCTGCGCCGAAAACATATTTTATACAATTCTGTGACCATACAAGATAAGTTCGACTTTCTTTCGTATGTTTGTTTTCTCCTTAGTGTTTTTCCCTCTTATTTATCTTTGCGTTTATGTGAGGTACTAGGTAGGCTTGTTAGCAGGGGTAAGAGGGGGGGGGCCTAGGTGCGGCTCAAGCATTTCACATTTCTGTATAGCACAACTATTATGTGACTCTACACAGGGAGTATAGGGAGGGGAGGGGGGGGAGGGAAAGAGGGGAGGGAGAGAGGGGAGGGGGGGGTATGAGGTGGGCCTGGTTGCAGTTCAAACATTTCAGACATCTCCCATTTCTGTATAACACAGCTATTATGTAACTCTGCGCTAAAGATATATTGTGAATCGTTTTGTGACTAAATAAGATTAATACAACTTTATTTTATATATTCGTTTCCTCTTAGTATGTTTCTCCCATTGTTTTTGTGCTTAAGTAGGGTGCTAGGTGGGTTTGCTAGTAAGGCAAGGGGAGGGGGGGTGGAAGAGAAGGGGAGGTGAGGGGGGGTGGGGGAATAGGGGGGAGAGGGAGGGGGAGAAAAAAGGGGGGGGAGGAGGGGGGGAAAAGAGGGGGGGGACGTGGGACATGTGAGTGTGTGGGGGGAGGGGTGGAAGAGGGGGGGGTATGCATGAGGAAGGGGGGAAGGGGGAGGGGGGGGCGATTGCGTGTCTGGGTTACAGGGGGGGGAAGGATAGAGGGGAAGCAAGGTGTTAATTGAGATATAGCAGTTATATTATTTTAATCTACTCACGACCTCCGGATCATCACTATTAACTTATGATTTTAAGTTCTTTGATTCAGGCTGGGTGGCCCGTCTTCCTGGTATCCTAGCCGCCCCTAGTCCCACAGACTGGGGAGTCCTCTGTGGCAACGGGGTCCATGGATCGTTGGCGGAAAGGCTGGATGCCGACACCGACCCCCCCCCCCCCCCTCCTCCCAATCCAGAGCTCCGCTCCACGGGACCGGAGAAACCGGCAAAAGGAGGGGGAGGGAGATCATATTTAAAGCGGGACCGAAAAGCCGGAGATTGAGGCTGGTGGGGGCAAAACCGGGATCTAAATTCCTCTTATGCTCCGGAGTTAGAAGATCAGCGATCCTGCTGCTCCGGGTTGAGTCAGTCGGTTTCCCGATCTTACCGTCGGCGGACGGGATCCTCTTCGGAGTCATCGCAGGAGTAGGCGACTCGTGAACCAACTTGGAGGGCGGTGTTCTGTGTCAGCTCATCTTAAAAGTTGGCGGCTTACTTCTTGGTGCTGTTCTGGTCTGGTAAGATGATTTTAACGATGAGCAGAGGCGTCCCCCCTCCTCGAAGTCTCCTCAGAGCCATCTCGAGAACAGGCGCCTCGTGACTTCACATTGGGAGTGGAGGTTGGCGCCGGATTACCATGGGGGTCCGCAGCCCACGCTCCAGTGCGGCCCCGGACCAACAAGGTAAGTGGGGGCACTCTTCCCTCTCCGGGTCTGTCCGGGGGGATTTATCTGAGTGCCGCGGCGGTTGTCATTTTTCTCTAGGGTGTTGGGCCGCAATTCTCTCCGATGTTCGGGGGGGGTCTCCTGATGTATTTTCAGCGGTAGGATTGGTTGTTATCCACGTTTGAGGTGGAGTTAGGCCTAATGCTTTTGCGAAGGGGGCCATGTCCACGGGGTATTTCATGGACAGGAACTTTCCATTCCTGTTAACTGTGAGTTTGAAAGGGAATCCCCATCTGTATTGGATTCCTTTCTCGCGGAGTAGGTTGGTTAAAGGTTTTAATTCACGTCTGCGGTCTCTCGTTGCCTTTGACAAGTCGTTATAGACTTGGAGAGTTTCATTTTGAAAGGTTATTTCCCCCAGGTCCCGGCAGGCCGCAATTATTTTTTCTTTTGATGTGTATTTATGCATCTTTATTATAATGTCCCTACGCCGCCTCGGGTCGTCTGATTTAGGTCCTAGGGCACGATGAGCCCTATCCATTTCGAGCTCTTTCTCCTCCAGCTCCCCGCATACTAGGTTAAAGAGCTCCATGAGGTATGGTCGGAGTTGATCCTGTGCGACCGACTCCGGTACGTTCCGGACGCGGATGTTTTGGCGCCGGTCACGATTTTCTTGCTCCTCCATAGCTTCTTTAAGGAGGGTGATCTCTTCTCCTAGACGGCCTATCTCTTCCTCCGCTTCACTCTGTCTTTGTTGAGACTCAGTGAGTTTTTTCTCCAGGGTAGTTGTTTTCTCTGTCAGCCCTGAGATTTCCTTCCTTATGTCGCTCACTGCGGTTCTGAGCTCAGTCTGAAAGGAGGATTGGAGCGTCGTTGCCATAGCCCCTAGGAGTTCTTCCAAGTATGCCCTGGTTATGGGTTGATCAGGGCTTGCTGGGGTGCGATCTTTTGGCTGGGTTTTTTTCCCTGAAAGCGCCGTGGCGCCATGCGGTCCGCCGCCATCTTGAGGCTCCATCGTGCTGTCCCTGGCCCGTTGCGACGGAGAAAAATATTTGGCAACTCCCTGATTGCTCGCTTTTTTGGCTTTTGACATCGCCTAGTTCTTTAGCTATCCGGGGGTGTAAGTGTTACCCGGCAATTTTGGGGAAAAATGTGGGTTTTTGCGTCTTTTAATGCGCGGGTCTATGGAGCTCCTCTTCTACCCGTCCATACCGGGTGACGTCACCGGAAGTCCCCCCATTAGGTTTTATTTAAAATCATGCATGTCCCCTTTAATTATGGGGGGTGGGCTGTGTACAGGCTCTTTGTGCACTTCTGCAAAAGTGCTCTTTCCCCAGGGGATGTCACTTCTGGGTCTTCCCAATCTCCTGGAGGTTTTTGGGGAGTGGGGAGGGGGGGGGGGGTGGTGGAGGGGGCCGGGGTAGTCCGCACACTCTGCAGGCACTTCTGCAGAGTGCCGGGTCAAAATGGCCGCCCCCGCTCCTCTCAACTCCCTGCTGCAGCCCCACCAACCTCCAGTAGCACACTTGCAGCCGCCCGGGGACTAACGGCAGACAGCCTCTCGTCCCTCTTCTTACCCGGCCACCCACGCACTGTGGGGTCAAGGATGAGCGCCGCTCTCAGCCGCGTCCGGGCCGTCCCCTGGGGAAAATGGCTGCCGCACCGCGTCTCCCGGCCCCTACGTGCTCTCCGCCGGCTGGTTGGTGTTTTTTTTTTTTAAATTTTATTATTTATTTAGTAGCTCTGCCGCCCGCGCCTTCCGCTGGTGTATTTGGGGGTAATTCCCTGTGGGTTTGCAGGGGAAAGGCTGCTTTGCGGGGCTTTGGGGCCCGGAGCTCTTGAGCTGCACGTCTTCTCGGCTCTGCAGTTGCATGTTTTCCTTCGTCATGCGGCGTTTTTAAGGACCTAGACTTTGACATTTTATTCCTGGAGGAAACCGGACTCTCGTCCCTTAGGGACATTTCAGCAGTTTCCGCGGAATGGACAAGCTTTGCATCTTTTTGGTCCTGAGGCCCAGACCTCAGTGATGGGTTGGGGGTTTTTAAATAAGGGATATGAGTTCCAGTGGGAGAAAGTGATAGACCTGAGCCCTGGCCGATGTCTTATTCTAGATGTCTTTCCAGAATGTCAAGCACAGATTAATTAATGAGTATCGCTACCAGACAGAAAAGCTAAGAGATCATCTGTTTGCTTTAGTTAAACATTTTTTGTTTACCTCTAAGTGTCTCGTTCTAGGGGGTGATTTTAATTGTGTGATCTCAAATCTAGACCGTGGCAGTGGTAGAGATGTATTAGACTATGATGGAGTTCCTATATTATATATGTAAAAAAGGCTGATTTAAGAGATGTTTATCGACATCAGAGCCCAAATACTTCAGCGATAGCGAGGTGTCCCGGTCATCGCCCCCAGGGGGCGTGTCCAATGCTGCCAGGGAGACAGACAAGACGGAGAGATCCATCGCGATGCTCGGCCGGAGTGTCGTTGCCCTGTTGCCAGAGAGGTCATCCCCGTCAGCTGGAACGAGCGGGAGCCGAGTCTCGAATCTGTGATGTCATCCGCAGCGGCCCGAACGTTCAGGGAGCCGCCATTTTGAGGTTCGCACATGCGCAGTAAGTACGGTATGCGACGGCACCATCGGACAGCTTGCACATGCGCAGGAAGTTAGCGCGCAAAGCCCTGACCTATCAGAGAGGGCCAAAGCAGGGGACTACAAGTCCCATGAGTGTTAGGACCGACCACCTGCAGGGAGCCAATAGGGCACTAGGATCCTCTTAGGAAGGGAAGTAGGAGATTGCGCAGTGGAGCACGTTGGACAGTCAAGTCCAGGAAGGGAAAGGGGTAGGAGCTGCATGTGTAGAGAGGCAAGTAGCCTCTACACTAGGCCAGAGAATCCTCCTTAAGCCGCAGTTAGGCCCTGAGTCACACACAGCGTGTGGTTGCTGTGGGGACAGGCCCTGGAATAGGGAACCTGCCCCATTAGTGTTTATAGTTCAGGGACACAGCGGACCCTGCATTTCCCTAGCAGAGGTTTGGGACCCGGCCTCTCCAGAGGCAGCGATAATACCCGGGTGGGATCGCCCCGGAAGGACGTCGCGGAAGGGATCGCGGGTCTGCGGATCCTTTTTGAAGTTGTCTGTTGGCCCGAGCGTAGGAGCGCTCGGCAGGTAACCACACACACCAAGTGCACCAACTATAACACTCTCTTCATAGAGGCCGCGCAGTCACCACACTCTGGGGTTTGGGTGTGGGACATTGGACACGGTGTGAGAAACATGGTGGAGGGTTGCGTCCTGCGAGACACTTTGGATAGTTGTATGTAGAGGGAAGGAGTATGTGATGTTATGCACATGAAGTTATTGCGGTCTGTAAGTAAAGGTTCAGCTTGTGTATATTATTGTATTGGTGTCCTGTGAGGGGCAACTCCCCCTCCGTTGGGATCCCTCCCAGGTGGAGGCGCTGCATCAAGTAGTGGTAATAAATCGCCCCAGGCTCTCCGTGGCAGAGGCTCGGGCCCTGCGAGTCAACATGTTAACAACAGGATTAGTAGCCTTTCTGTATTCAAGGGGAAACATGGCTACACTAGTGTTAATCCCTCTCACACTGCCATGCATGTGAGTCAGACTCCCCCTGAGTTACAGTGTTACAGATTGCTGGCAGTGCGAGTGTTAATCCCTCTCACACTGCCCTGCATGTGAGTCAGACTCCCCCTGAGTTACAGTGTTACAGATTGCTGGCAGTGCTATTGTTAATCCCTCTCACACTGCCCTGCATGTGAGTCAGACTCCCCCTGAGTTACAGTGTTACAGATTGCTGGCAGTGCGAGTGTTAATCCCTCTCACACTGCCCTGCATGTGAGTCAGACTCCCCCTGAGTTACAGTGTTACAGATTGCTGGCAGTGCTAGTGTTAATCCCTCCCACACTGCCCTGCATGTGAGTCAGGCTCTCCTGAGTTACAGTGTTACAGATTGCTGGCAGTGCTAGTGTTAATCCCTCTCACACTGCCCTGCATGTGAGTCAGGCTCTCCTGAGTTACAGTGTTACAGATTGCTGGCTGTGCTAGTGTTAATCCCTCTCACACTGCCCTGCATGTGAATCAGACTCCCCCTGAGTTACAGTGTTACAGATTGCTGGCAGTGCTAGTGTTAATCCCTCTCACACTGCCCTGCATGTGAGTCAGACTCCCCCTGAGTTACAGTGTTACAGTGTGCAGGCAGTGCTAGTGTTATCCCTCTCACACTGCCCTGCATGTGAGTCAGACTCCCCCTGAGTTACAGTGTTACAGTTTGCAGGCAGTGCTAGTGTTAATCCCTCTCACACTGCCCCTGCATGTGAGTCAGACTCCCCCTGAGTTACAGTGTTACAGATTGCTGGCAGTGCTAGTGTTAATCCCTCTCACACTGCCCTGCATGTGAGTCAGGTTCTCCTGAGTTACAGTGTTACAGATGGCTGGCAGTGCTAGTGTTAATCCCTCTCACACTGCCCTGCATGTGAGTCAGGCTCCCCCTGAGTTAGTGTTACAGTTTGCTGGCAGTGCTAGTGTTAATCCCTCTCACACTGCCCTGCATGTGAGTCAGGCTCCCCCTGAGTTAGTGTTACAGTTTGCAGGCAGTGCTAGTGTTAATCCCTCTCACACTGCCCTGCATGTGAGTGAGGCTCTCCTGAGTTACAGTGTTACAGATTGCTGGCAGTGCTAGTGTTAATCCCTCTCACACTGCCCTGCATGTGAATCAGACTCCCCCTGAGTTACAGTGTTACACTTTGCTGGCAGTGCTAGTGTTAATCCCTCTCACACTGCCCTGCATGTGAGTCAGGCTCCCCCTGAGTTAGTGTTACAGATTGCTGCCAGTGCTAGTGTTAATCCCTCTCACACCGCCCTGCATGTGAGTCAGACTCCCCCTGAGTTAGTGTTACAGTTTGCAGGCAGTGCTAGTGTTAATCCCTCTCACACTGCCCTGCATGTGAGTCAGACTCCCCCTGAGTTACAGTGTTACAGTTTGCTGGCAGTGCTAGTGTTAATCCCTCACACTGCCCTGCATGTGAGTCAGACTCCCCCTCAATTACAATGTTACAGTTTGCTGGCAGTGCTAGTGTTAATCCCTCTCACACTGCCCTGCATGTGAGTCAGACTCCCCCTGAGTTACAGTGTTACAGTTTGCTGGCAGTGCTAGTGTTAATCCCTCTCACACTTCCCTGCATGTGAGTCAGACTCCCCCTGAGTTACTGTGTTACAGATTGCTGGCAGTGCTAGTGTTAATCCCTCCCACACTGCCCTGCATGTGAGTCAGGCTCCCCCTGAGTTACAGTGTTACAGTTTGCTGGCAGTGCTAGTGTTAATCCCTCTCACACTGCCCTGCATGTGAGTCAGGCTCCCCCTGAGTTACAGTGTAACAGATTGCTGGCAGTGCTATTGTTAATCCCTCTCACACTGCCCTGCATGTGAGTCAGACTCCCCCTGAGTTACAGTGTTACAGATTGCTGGCAGTGCGAGTGTTAATCCCTCTCACACTGCCCTGCATGTGAGTCAGACTCCCCCTGAGTTACAGTGTTACAGATTGCTGGCAGTGCTAGTGTTAATCCCTCCCACACTGCCCTGCATGTGAGTCAGGCTCTCCTGAGTTACAGTGTTACAGATTGCTGGCAGTGCTAGTGTTAATCCCTCTCACACTGCCCTGCATGTGAGTCAGGCTCCCCCTGAGTTAGTGTTACAGTTTGCAGGCAGTGCTAGTGTTAATCCCTCTCACACTGCCCTGCATGTGAGTCAGGCTCCCCCTGAGTTACAGTGTTACAGTTTGCAGGCAGTGCTAGTGTTAATCCCTCTCACACTGCCCTGCATGTGAGTCAGGCTCCCCCTGAGTTACAGTGTTACAGATTGCTGGCAGTGCTAGTGTTAATCCCTCTCACACTGCCCTGCATGTGAGTCAGGCTCCCCCTGAGTTACAGTGTTACAGTTTGCTGGCAGTGCTAGTGTTAATCCCTCTCACACTGCCCTGCATGTGAGTGAGGCTCTCCTGAGTTACAGTGTTACAGATTGCTGGCAGTGCTAGTGTTAATCCCTCTCACACTGCCCTGCATGTGAATCAGACTCCCCCTGAGTTACAGTGTTACACTTTTCTGGCAGTGCTAGTGTTAATCCCTCTCACACTGCCCTGCATGTGAGTCAGGCTCCCCCTGAGTTAGTGTTACAGATTGCTGCCAGTGCTAGTGTTAATCCCTCTCACACCGCCCTGCATGTGAGTCAGACTCCCCCTGAGTTAGTGTTACAGTTTGCAGGCAGTGCTAGTGTTAATCCCTCTCACACTGCCCTGCATGTGAGTCAGACTCCCCCTGAGTTACAGTGTTACAGTTTGCTGGCAGTGCTAGTGTTAATCCCTCACACTGCCCTGCATGTGAGTCAGACTCCCCCTCAGTTACAATGTTACAGTTTGCTGGCAGTGCTAGTGTTAATCCCTCTCACACTGCCCTGCATGTGAGTCAGACTCCCCCTGAGTTACAGTGTTACAGTTTGCTGGCAGTGCTAGTGTTAATCCCTCTCACACTTCCCTGCATGTGAGTCAGACTCCCCCTGAGTTACTGTGTTACAGATTGCAGGCAGTGCTAGTGTTAATCCCTCCCACACTGCCCTGCATGTGAGTCAGGCTCCCCCTGAGTTACAGGGTTACAGATTGCAGGCAGTGCTAGTGTTAATCCCTCTCACACTGCCCTGCATGTGAGTCGGACTCCCCTGAGTTAGTGTTACAGTTTGCTGGCAGTGCTAGTGTTAATCCCTCTCACACTGCCCTGCATGTGAGTCAGACTCCCCCTGAGTTACAGTGTTACAGTTTGCAGGCAGTGCTAGTGTTAATCCCTCTCACACTGCCCTGCATGTTAGTCAGACTCCCCTGAGTTACAGTGTTACAGATTGCTGGCAGTGCTAGTGTTAATTCCTCCCACACTGCCCTGCATGTGAGTCAGGCTCCCCCTGAGTTACAGTGTTACAGTTTGCAGGCAGTGTTAGTGTTAATCCCTTTCACACTGCCCTGCATGTGAGTCAGACTCCCCCTGAGTTACAGTGTTACAGTTTGCAGGCAGTGCTAGTGTTAATCCCTCTCACACTGCCGTGCATGTGAGTCAGGCTCCCCCTGAGTTACTGTGTTACAGATTGCAGGCAGTGCTAGTGTTAATCCCCCTCACACTGCCCTGCATGTGAGTCAGACTCCCCCTGAGTTACAGTGTTACAGTTTGCTGGCAGTGCTAGTGTTAATCCCCCTCACACTGCCCTGCATGTGAGTCAGACTCCCCCTGAGTTACAGTGTTACAGTTTGCTGGCAGTGCTAGTGTTAATCCCCCTCACACTGCCCTGCATGTGAGTCAGACTCCCCTGAGTTACAGTGTTACAGTTTGCTGGCAGTGCGAGTGTTAATCCCTCTCACACTGCCCTGCATGTGAGTTAGACTCCCCCTGAGTTACAGTGTTACAGATTGCTGGCAGTGCTAGTGTTAATCCCTCTCACACTGCCCTGCATGTGAGTCAGGCTCCCCCTGAGTTACAGTGTTACAATTTGCAGGCAGTGCTAGTGATAATCCCTCTCACACTGCCTTACATGTGAGTCAGACTCCCCCTGAGTTACAGATTGCTGGCAGTGCTAGTGTTAATCCCTCTCACACTGCCCTGCATGTGAGTCAGACTCCCCCTGAGTTACAGTGTTACAGTTTGCTGGCAGTGCTAGTGTTAATCCCTCTCACACTGCCCTGCATGTTAGTCAGGCTCCCCCTGAGTTACAGTGTTACAATTTGCAGGCAGTGCTAGTGATAATCCCTCTCACACTGCCCTGCATGTGAGTCAGACTCCCCCTGAGTTACAGTGTTACAGATTGCTGGCAATGCTAGTGTTAATCCCTCCCACACTGCCCTGCATGTGAGCCAGACTCCCCCTGAGTTACAGTGTTACAGTTTGCAGGCAGTGCTAGTGTTAATCCCTCTCACACTGCCCTGCATGTGAGTCAGACTCCCCCTGAGTTACAGTGTTACAGTTTGCAGGCAGTGCTAGTGTTAATCCCTCTCACACCGCCCTGCATGTGAGTCAGGCTCCCCATGAGTTACAGTGTTACAGATTGCTGGCAATGCTGGTGTTAATCCCTCTCACACCGCCTTACATGTGAGTCAGGCTCCCCCTGAGTTACAGTGTTACAGTTTGCAGGCAGTGCTAGTGTTAATCCCTCTCACACTGCCCTGCATGTGAGTCAGACTCCCCCTGAGTTACAGTGTTACAGTTTGCAGGCAGTGCTAGTGTTATCCCTCTCACACTGCCCTGCATGTGAGTCAGTCTCCCCCTGAGTTACAGTGTTACAGTTTGCAGGCAGTGCTAGTGTTAATCCCTCTCACACTGCCCTGCATGTGAGTCAGACTCCCCCTGAGTTACAGTGTTACAGTTTGCAGGCAGTGCTAGTGTTAATCCCTCTCACACTGCCCTGCATGTGAGTCAGACTCCCCCTGAGTTACAGTGTTACAGTTTGCAGGCAGTGCTAGTGTTATCCCTCTCACACTGCCCTGCATGTGAGTCAGTCTCCCCCTGAGTTACAGTGTTACAGTTTGCAGGCAGTGCTAGTGTTAATCCCTCTCACACTGCCCTGCATGTGAGTCAGGCTCCCCCTGAGTTACAGTGTTACAGTTTGCAGGCAGTGCTAGTGTTAATCCCTCTCACACCGCCCTGCATGTGAGTCAGGCTCCCCCTGAGTTAGTGTTACAGTTTGCTGGCAGTGCTAGTGTTAATCCCTCTCACACTGCCCTGCATGTGAGTCAGGCTTCCCATGAGTTACAATGTTACAGATTGCAGGCAGTGCTAGTGTTAATCCCTCTCACACTGCCCTTCATGTGAGTCAGGCTCCCCCTGAGTTACAGTGTTACAGTTTGCTGGCAGTGCTAGTGTTAATCCCTCACACTGCCCTGCATGTGAGTCAGACTCCCCCTCAGTTACAATGTTACATTTTGCTGGCAGTGCTAGTGTTAATCCCTCTCACACTGCCCTGCATGTGAGTCAGGCTCCCCATGAGTTACAGTGTTACAGTTTGCAGGCAGTGCTAGTGTTAATCCCTCTCACACTGCCCTGCATGTGAGTCAGACTCCCCCTGAGTTAGTGTTACAGTTTGCTGGCAGTGCTAGTGTTAATCCCTCTCACACTGCCCTGCATGTGAGTCAGACTCCCCTGAGTTACAGTGTTACAGTTTGCTGGCAGTGCTAGTGTTAATCCCTCTCACACTGCCCTGCATGTGAGTCAGGCTCCCCATGAGTTACAATGTTACAGATTGCTGGCAGTGCTAGTGTTAATCCCTCTCACACTGCCCTGCATGTGAGTCAGACTCCCCCTGAGTTACAGTGTTACAGTTTGCTGGCAGTGCTAGAGTTAATCCCTCTCACACTGCCCTGCATGTGAGTCAGGCTCCCCCTGAGTTACAGTATTACAGATTGCTGGCAGTGCTAGTGTTAATCCCTCTCACACTGCCCTGCATGTGAGTCAGACTCCCCCTGAGTTACTGTGTTACAGTTTGCTGGCAGTGCTAGTGTTAATCCCTCACACACTGCCCTGCATGTGAGTCAGACTCCCCTGAGTTACTGTGTTACAGTTTGCTGGCAGTGCTAGTGTTAATCCCTCTCACACTTGCCCTGCATGTAAATCAGGCTCCCCCTGAGTTACAGTGTTACAGTTTGCTGGCAGTACTAGTGTTAATCCCTCTCACACTTGCCCTGCATGTGAGTCAGGCTCCCCCTGAGTTACAGTGTTACAGTTTGCTGGCAGTGCTAGTGTTAATCCCTCTCACACTGCCCTGCATGTGAGTCAGACTCCCCCTGAGTTACAGTGTTATAGTTTGCAGGGAGTGCTAGTGTTAATCCCTCCCACACTGCCCTGCATGTGAGTCAGGCTCCCCCTGAGTTACAGTGTTACAGATTGCTGGCAGTGCTAGTGTTAATCCCTCTCACACTGCCCTGCATGTGAGTCAGACTCCCCCTGAGTTACAGTATTACAGTGTGCAGGCAGTGCTAGTGTTAATCCCTCTCACACCGCCCTGCATGTGAGTCAGACTCCCCTGAGTTAGTGTTACAGTTTGCAGGCAGTGCTAGTGTTAATCCCTCTCACACTTGCCCTGCATGTGAGTCAGGCTCCCCCTGAGTTACAGTGTTACAGATTGCTGGCAGTGCTAGTGTTAATCCCTCTCACACTTGCCCTGCATGTGAGTCAGGCTCCCCCTGAGTTACAGTGTTACAGTTTGCTGGCAGTGCTAGTGTTAATCCCTCTCACACTGCCCTGCATGTGAGTCAGACTCCCCCTGAGTTACTGTGTTACAGATTGCTGGCAGTGCTAGTGTTAATCCCTCTCACACTTGCCCTGCATGTGAGTCAGGCTCCCCCTGAGTTACAGTGTTACAGTTTGCTGGCAGTGCTAGTGTTAATCCCTCTCACACTTGCCCTGCATGTGAGTCAGGCTCCCCCTGAGTTACAGTGTTACAGTTTGCTGGCAGTGCTAGTGTTAATCCCTCTCACACTGCCCTGCATGTGAGTCAGATTCCCCTGAGTTACAGTGTTACAGTTTGCTGGCAGTGCTAGTGTTAATCCCTCTCACACTGCCCTGCATGTGAGTCAGACTCCCCCTGAGTTACAGTGTTACAGTTTGCAGGCAGTGCTAGTGTTAATCCCTCCCACACTGCCCTGCATGTGAGTCAGACTCCCCAGAGTTACAGTTTGCTGGCAGTGCTAGTGTTAATCCCTCTCACACTGCCCTGCATGTGAGTCAGACTCCCCCTCAGTTACAATGTTACAGTTTGCTGGCAGTGCTAGTGTTAATCCCTCTCACACTGCCCTGCATGTGAGTCAGGCTCCCCATGAGTTACAGTGTTACAGTTTGCAGGCAGTGCTAGTGTTAATCCCTCTCACACTGCCCTGCATGTGAGTCAGACTCCCCCTGAGTTAGTGTTACAGTTTGCTGGCAGTGCTAGTGTTAATCCCTCTCACACTGCCCTGCATGTGAGTCAGACTCCCCTGAATTACAGTGTTACAGTTTGCTGGCAGTGCTAGTGTTAATCCCTCTCACACTGCCCTGCATGTGAGTCAGACTCCCCCTGAGTTACAGTGTTACAGTTTGCAGGCAGTGCTAGTGTTAATCCCTCTCACACTTGCCCTGCATGTGAGTCAGGCTCCCCCTGAGTTACAGTGTTACAGTTTGCTGGCAGTGCTAGTGTTAATCCCTCTCACACTGCCCTGCATGTGAATCAGCCTCCCCTGAGTTACTGTGTTACAGTTTGCTGGCAGTGCTAGTGTTAATCCCTCTCACACTTGCCCTGCATGTGAGTCAGGCTCCCCCTGAGTTACAGTGTTACAGTTTGCTGGCAGTACTAGTGTTAATCCCTCTCACACTTGCCCTGCATGTGAGTCAGGCTCCCCCTGAGTTACAGTGTTACAGTTTGCTGGCAGTGCTAGTGTTAATCCCTCTCACACTGCCCTGCATGTGAGTCAGACTCCCCCTGAGTTACAGTGTTACAGTTTGCAGGGAGTGCTAGTGTTAATTCCTCTCACACTTGCCCTGCATGTGAGTCAGGCTCCCCCTGAGTTACAGTGTTACAGTTTGCTGGCAGTGCTAGTGTTAATCCCTCTCACACTGCCCTGCATGTGAGTCAGACTCCCCCTGAGTTACAGTATTACAGTGTGCAGGCAGTGCTAGTGTTAATCCCTCTCACACCGCCCTGCATGTGAGTCAGACTCCCCTGAGTTAGTGTTACAGTTTGCAGGCAGTGCTAGTGTTAATCCCTCTCACACTTGCCCTGCATGTGAGTCAGGCTCCACCTGAGTTACAGTGTTACAGTTTGCTGGCAGTGCTAGTGTTATCCCTCTCACACTGCCCCGCATGTGAATCAGGCTCCCCCTGAGTTACAGTGTTACAGTTTGCTGGCAGTGCTAGTGTTAATCCCTCTCACACTGCCCTGCATGTGAGTCAGACTCCCCCTGAGTTACAGTGTTACAGTTTGCTGGCAGTGCTAGTGTTAATCCCTCTCACACTTGCCCTGCATGTGAGTCAGGCTCCCCCTGAGTTACAGTGTTACAGTTTGCTGGCAGTGCTAGTGTTAATCCCTCTCACACTGCCCTGCATGTGAGTCAGACTCCCCCTGAGTTACTGTATTACAGATTGCTGGCAGTGCTAGTGTTAATCCCTCTCACACTTGCCCTGCATGTGAGTCAGGCTCCCCCTGAGTTACAGTGTTACAGTTTGCTGGCAGTGCTAGTGTTAATCCCTCTCACACTTGCCCTGCATGTGAGTCAGGCTCCCCCTGAGTTACAGTGTTACAGTTTGCTGGCAGTGCTAGTGTTAATCCCTCTCACACTGCCCTGCATGTGAGTCAGATTCCCCTGAGTTACAGTGTTACAGTTTGCTGGCAGTGCTAGTGTTAATCCCTCTCACACTGTCCTGCATGTGAGTCAGACTCCCCTGAGCTACAGTGTTACAGTTTGCTGGCAGTGCTAGTGTTAATCCCTCTCACACTGCCCTGCATGTGAGTCAGACTCCCCCTGAGTTACAGTGTTACAGTTTGCAGGCAGTGCTAGTGTTAATCCCTCCCACACTGCCCTGCATGTGAGTCAGACTCCCCTGAGTTACAGTTTGCTGGCAGTGCTAGTGTTAATCCCTCTCACACTGCCCTGCATGTGAGTCAGACTCCCCCTCAGTTACAATGTTACAGTTTGCTGGCAGTGCTAGTGTTAATCCCTCTCACACTGCCCTGCATGTGAGTCAGGCTCCCCATGAGTTACAGTGTTACAGTTTGCAGGCAGTGCTAGTGTTAATCCCTCTCACACTGCCCTGCATGTGAGTCAGACTCCCCCTGAGTTAGTGTTACAGTTTGCTGGCAGTGCTAGTGTTAATCCCTCTCACACTGCCCTGCATGTGAGTCAGACTCCCCTGAATTACAGTGTTACAGTTTGCTGGCAGTGCTAGTGTTAATCCCTCTCACACTGCCCTGCATGTGAGTCAGACTCCCCCTGAGTTACAGTGTTACAGTTTGCAGGCAGTGCTTGTGTTAATCCCTCTCACACTGGCCTGCATGTGAGTCAGACTCCCCCTGAGTTACAGTGTTACAGTTTGCTGGCAGTGCTAGTGTTAATCCCTCTCACACTGCCCTGCATGTGAGTCAGACTCCCCTGAGTTACTGTGTTACAGTTTGCTGGCAGTGCTAGTGTTAATCCCTCTCACACTTGCCCTGCATGTGAGTCAGGCTCCCCCTGAGTTACAGTGTTACAGTTTGCTGGCAGTACTAGTGTTAATCCCTCTCACACTTGCCCTGCATGTGAGTCAGGCTCCCCCTGAGTTACAGTGTTACAGTTTGCTGGCAGTGCTAGTGTTAATCCCTCTCACACTGCCCTGCATGTGAGTCAGACTCCCCCTGAGTTACAGTATTACAGATTGCTGGCAGTGCTAGTGTTAATCCCTCTCACACTGCCCTGCATGTGAGTCAGACTCCCCCTGAGTTACTGTGTTACAGTTTGCTGGCAGTGCTAGTGTTAATCCCTCTCACACTGCCCTGCATGTGAGTCAGACTCCCCTGAGTTACTGTGTTACAGTTTGCTGGCAGTGCTAGTGTTAATCCCTCTCACACTTGCCCTGCATGTAAATCAGGCTCCCCCTGAGTTACAGTGTTACAGTTTGCTGGCAGTACTAGTGTTAATCCCTCTCACACTTGCCCTGCATGTGAGTCAGGCTCCCCCTGAGTTACAGTGTTACAGTTTGCTGGCAGTGCTAGTGTTAATCCCTCTCACACTGCCCTGCATGTGAGTCAGACTCCCCCTGAGTTACAGTGTTATAGTTTGCAGGGAGTGCTAGTGTTAATCCCTCCCACACTGCCCTGCATGTGAGTCAGGCTCCCCCTGAGTTACAGTGTTACAGATTGCTGGCAGTGCTAGTGTTAATCCCTCTCACACTGCCCTGCATGTGAGTCAGACTCCCCCTGAGTTACAGTATTACAGTGTGCAGGCAGTGCTAGTGTTAATCCCTCTCACACCGCCCTGCATGTGAGTCAGACTCCCCCTGAGTTAGTGTTACAGTTTGCAGGCAGTGCTAGTGTTAATCCCTCTCACACTTGCCCTGCATGTGAGTCAGGCTCCCCCTGAGTTACAGTGTTACAGTTTGCTGGCAGTGCTAGTGTTATCCCTCTCACACTGCCCCGCATGTGAATCAGGCTCCCCCTGAGTTACAGTGTTACAGATTGCTGGCAGTGCTAGTGTTAATCCCTCTCACACTTGCCCTGCATGTGAGTCAGGCTCCCCCTGAGTTACAGTGTTACAGTTTGCTGGCAGTGCTAGTGTTAATCCCTCTCACACTGCCCTGCATGTGAGTCAGACTCCCCCTGAGTTACTGTGTTACAGATTGCTGGCAGTGCTAGTGTTAATCCCTCTCACACTTGCCCTGCATGTGAGTCAGGCTCCCCCTGAGTTACAGTGTTACAGTTTGCTGGCAGTGCTAGTGTTAATCCCTCTCACACTTGCCCTGCATGTGAGTCAGGCTCCCCCTGAGTTACAGTGTTACAGTTTGCTGGCAGTGCTAGTGTTAATCCCTCTCACACTGCCCTGCATGTGAGTCAGATTCCCCTGAGTTACAGTGTTACAGTTTGCTGGCAGTGCTAGTGTTAATCCCTCTCACACTGCCCTGCATGTGAGTCAGACTCCCCCTGAGTTACAGTGTTACAGTTTGCAGGCAGTGCTAGTGTTAATCCCTCCCACACTGCCCTGCATGTGAGTCAGACTCCCCAGAGTTACAGTTTGCTGGCAGTGCTAGTGTTAATCCCTCTCACACTGCCCTGCATGTGAGTCAGACTCCCCCTCAGTTACAATGTTACAGTTTGCTGGCAGTGCTAGTGTTAATCCCTCTCACACTGCCCTGCATGTGAGTCAGGCTCCCCATGAGTTACAGTGTTACAGTTTGCAGGCAGTGCTAGTGTTAATCCCTCTCACACTGCCCTGCATGTGAGTCAGACTCCCCCTGAGTTAGTGTTACAGTTTGCTGGCAGTGCTAGTGTTAATCCCTCTCACAATGCCCTGCATGTGAGTCAGACTCCCCTGAATTACAGTGTTACAGTTTGCTGGCAGTGCTAGTGTTAATCCCTCTCACACTGCCCTGCATGTGAGTCAGACTCCCCCTGAGTTACAGTGTTACAGTTTGCAGGCAGTGCTAGTGTTAATCCCTCTCACACTTGCCCTGCATGTGAGTCAGGCTCCCCCTGAGTTACAGTGTTACAGTTTGCTGGCAGTGCTAGTGTTAATCCCTCTCACACTGCCCTGCATGTGAATCAGCCTCCCCTGAGTTACTGTGTTACAGTTTGCTGGCAGTGCTAGTGTTAATCCCTCTCACACTTGCCCTGCATGTGAGTCAGGCTCCCCCTGAGTTACAGTGTTACAGTTTGCTGGCAGTACTAGTGTTAATCCCTCTCACACTTGCCCTGCATGTGAGTCAGGCTCCCCCTGAGTTACAGTGTTACAGTTTGCTGGCAGTGCTAGTGTTAATCCCTCTCACACTGCCCTGCATGTGAGTCAGACTCCCCCTGAGTTACAGTGTTACAGTTTGCAGGGAGTGCTAGTGTTAATTCCTCTCACACTTGCCCTGCATGTGAGTCAGGCTCCCCCTGAGTTACAGTGTTACAGTTTGCTGGCAGTGCTAGTGTTAATCCCTCTCACACTGCCCTGCATGTGAGTCAGACTCCCCCTGAGTTACAGTATTACAGTGTGCAGGCAGTGCTAGTGTTAATCCCTCTCACACCGCCCTGCATGTGAGTCAGACTCCCCTGAGTTAGTGTTACAGTTTGCAGGCAGTGCTAGTGTTAATCCCTCTCACACTTGCCCTGCATGTGAGTCAGGCTCCACCTGAGTTACAGTGTTACAGTTTGCTGGCAGTGCTAGTGTTATCCCTCTCACACTGCCCCGCATGTGAATCAGGCTCCCCCTGAGTTACAGTGTTACAGTTTGCTGGCAGTGCTAGTGTTAATCCCTCTCACACTGCCCTGCATGTGAGTCAGACTCCCCCTGAGTTACAGTGTTACAGTTTGCTGGCAGTGCTAGTGTTAATCCCTCTCACACTTGCCCTGCATGTGAGTCAGGCTCCCCCTGAGTTACAGTGTTACAGTTTGCTGGCAGTGCTAGTGTTAATCCCTCTCACACTGCCCTGCATGTGAGTCAGACTCCCCCTGAGTTACTGTATTACAGATTGCTGGCAGTGCTAGTGTTAATCCCTCTCACACTTGCCCTGCATGTGAGTCAGGCTCCCCCTGAGTTACAGTGTTACAGTTTGCTGGCAGTGCTAGTGTTAATCCCTCTCACACTTGCCCTGCATGTGAGTCAGGCTCCCCCTGAGTTACAGTGTTACAGTTTGCTGGCAGTGCTAGTGTTAATCCCTCTCACACTGCCCTGCATGTGAGTCAGATTCCCCTGAGTTACAGTGTTACAGTTTGCTGGCAGTGCTAGTGTTAATCCCTCTCACACTGTCCTGCATGTGAGTCAGACTCCCCTGAGCTACAGTGTTACAGTTTGCTGGCAGTGCTAGTGTTAATCCCTCTCACACTGCCCTGCATGTGAGTCAGACTCCCCCTGAGTTACAGTGTTACAGTTTGCAGGCAGTGCTAGTGTTAATCCCTCCCACACTGCCCTGCATGTGAGTCAGACTCCCCTGAGTTACAGTTTGCTGGCAGTGCTAGTGTTAATCCCTCTCACACTGCCCTGCATGTGAGTCAGACTCCCCCTCAGTTACAATGTTACAGTTTGCTGGCAGTGCTAGTGTTAATCCCTCTCACACTGCCCTGCATGTGAGTCAGGCTCCCCATGAGTTACAGTGTTACAGTTTGCAGGCAGTGCTAGTGTTAATCCCTCTCACACTGCCCTGCATGTGAGTCAGACTCCCCCTGAGTTAGTGTTACAGTTTGCTGGCAGTGCTAGTGTTAATCCCTCTCACACTGCCCTGCATGTGAGTCAGACTCCCCTGAATTACAGTGTTACAGTTTGCTGGCAGTGCTAGTGTTAATCCCTCTCACACTGCCCTGCATGTGAGTCAGACTCCCCCTGAGTTACAGTGTTACAGTTTGCAGGCAGTGCTTGTGTTAATCCCTCTCACACTGGCCTGCATGTGAGTCAGACTCCCCCTGAGTTACAGTGTTACAGTTTGCTGGCAGTGCTAGTGTTAATCCCTCTCACACTGCCCTGCATGTGAGTCAGACTCCCCTGAGTTACTGTGTTACAGTTTGCTGGCAGTGCTAGTGTTAATCCCTCTCACACTTGCCCTGCATGTGAGTCAGGCTCCCCCTGAGTTACAGTGTTACAGTTTGCTGGCAGTACTAGTGTTAATCCCTCTCACACTTGCCCTGCATGTGAGTCAGGCTCCCCCTGAGTTACAGTGTTACAGTTTGCTGGCAGTGCTAGTGTTAATCCCTCTCACACTGCCCTGCATGTGAGTCAGGCTCCCCCTGAGTTACAGTGTTACAGTTTGCTGGCAGTGCTAGTGTTAATCCCTCTCACACTGCCCTGCATGTGAGTCAGACTCCCCCTGAGTTACAGTATTACAGTGTGCAGGCAGTGCTAGTGTTAATCCCTCTCACACCGCCCTGCATGTGAGTCAGACTCCCCTGAGTTAGTGTTACAGTTTGCAGGCAGTGCTAGTGTTAATCCCTCTCACACTTGCCCTGCATGTGAGTCAGGCTCCACCTGAGTTACAGTGTTACAGTTTGCTGGCAGTGCTAGTGTTATCCCTCTCACACTGCCCCGCATGTGAATCAGGCTCCCCCTGAGTTACAGTGTTACAGATTGCTGGCAGTGCTAGTGTTAATCCCTCTCACACTTGCCCTGCATGTGAGTCAGGCTCCCCCTGAGTTACAGTGTTACAGTTTGCTGGCAGTGCTAGTGTTAATCCCTCTCACACTGCCCTGCATGTGAGTCAGATTCCCCTGAGTTACAGTGTTACAGTTTGCTGGCAGTGCTAGTGTTAATCCCTCTCACACTGTCCTGCATGTGAGTCAGACTCCCCTGAGCTACAGTGTTACAGTTTGCTGGCAGTGCTAGTGTTAATCCCTCTCACACTGCCCTGCATGTGAGTCAGACTCCCCCTGAGTTACAGTGTTACAGTTTGCAGGCAGTGCTAGTGTTAATCCCTCCCACACTGCCCTGCATGTGAGTCAGACTCCCCTGAGTTACAGTTTGCTGGCAGTGCTAGTGTTAATCCCTCTCACACTGCCCTGCATGTGAGTCAGACTCCCCCTCAGTTACAATGTTACAGTTTGCTGGCAGTGCTAGTGTTAATCCCTCTCACACTGCCCTGCATGTGAGTCAGGCTCCCCATGAGTTACAGTGTTACAGTTTGCAGGCAGTGCTAGTGTTAATCCCTCTCACACTGCCCTGCATGTGAGTCAGACTCCCCCTGAGTTAGTGTTACAGTTTGCTGGCAGTGCTAGTGTTAATCCCTCTCACACTGCCCTGCATGTGAGTCAGACTCCCCTGAATTACAGTGTTACAGTTTGCTGGCAGTGCTAGTGTTAATCCCTCTCACACTGCCCTGCATGTGAGTCAGACTCCCCCTGAGTTACAGTGTTACAGTTTGCAGGCAGTGCTTGTGTTAATCCCTCTCACACTGGCCTGCATGTGAGTCAGACTCCCCCTGAGTTACAGTGTTACAGTTTGCTGGCAGTGCTAGTGTTAATCCCTCTCACACTGCCCTGCATGTGAGTCAGACTCCCCTGAGTTACTGTGTTACAGTTTGCTGGCAGTGCTAGTGTTAATCCCTCTCACACTGCCCTGCATGTGAGTCAGACTCCCCCTGAGTTACAGTATTACAGTGTGCAGGCAGTGCTAGTGTTAATCCCTCTCACACCGCCCTGCATGTGAGTCAGACTCCCCTGAGTTAGTGTTACAGTTTGCAGGCAGTGCTAGTGTTAATTCCTCTCACACTTGCCCTGCATGTGAGTCAGGCTCCACCTGAGTTACAGTGTTACAGTTTGCTGGCAGTGCTAGTGTTATCCCTCTCACACTGCCCCGCATGTGAATCAGGCTCCCCCTGAGTTACAGTGTTACAGATTGCTGGCAGTGCTAGTGTTAATCCCTCTCACACTTGCCCTGCATGTGAGTCAGGCTCCCCCTGAGTTACAGTGTTACAGTTTGCTGGCAGTGCTAGTGTTAATCCCTCTCACACTGCCCTGCATGTGAGTCAGACTCCCCCTGAGTTACTGTATTACAGATTGCTGGCAGTGCTAGTGTTAATCCCTCTCACACTTGCCCTGCATGTGAGTCAGGCTCCCCCTGAGTTACAGTGTTACAGTTTGCTGGCAGTGCTAGTGTTAATCCCTCTCACACTTGCCCTGCATGTGAGTCAGGCTCCCCCTGAGTTACAGTGTTACAGTTTGCTGGCAGTGCTAGTGTTAATCCCTCTCACACTGCCCTGCATGTGAGTCAGATTCCCCTGAGTTACAGTGTTACAGTTTGCTGGCAGTGCTAGTGTTAATCCCTCTCACACTGTCCTGCATGTGAGTCAGACTCCCCTGAGCTACAGTGTTACAGTTTGCTGGCAGTGCTAGTGTTAATCCCTCTCACACTGCCCTGCATGTGAGTCAGACTCCCCCTGAGTTACAGTGTTACAGTTTGCAGGCAGTGCTAGTGTTAATCCCTCCCACACTGCCCTGCATGTGAGTCAGACTCCCCTGAGTTACAGTTTGCTGGCAGTGCTAGTGTTAATCCCTCTCACACTGCCCTGCATGTGAGTCAGACTCCCCCTGAGTCACAGTGTAACAGATTGCTGGCAGTGCTAGTGTTAATCCCTCTCACACTGCCCTGCACGTGAGTCAGGCTCCCCCTGAGTTACAGTGTTACAGATTGCTGGCAGTGCTAGTTTTAATCCCTCTCAAACTGCCCTGCATGTGAGTCAGGCTCCCCCTGAGTTACAGTGTTACAGATTGCAGGCAGTGCTAGTGTTAATCCCTCCCACACTGCCCTGCATGTGAGTCAGGCTCCCCCTGAGTTACTGTGTTACAGATTGCAGGCAGTGCTAGTGTTAATCCCTCTCACACTGCCCTGCATGTGAGTCAGACTCCACTGAGTTACAGTGTTACAGTTTGCAGGCAGTGCTAGTGTTATCCCTCTCACACTGCCCTGCATGTGAGTCAGACTCCCCCTGAGTTACTGTGTTACAGTTTGCTGGCAGTGCTAGTGTTAATCCCTCTCACATTGCCCTGTATGTGAGTCAGATTCCCCTGAGTTACAGTGTTACAGTTTGCTGGCAGTGCTAGTGTTAATCCCTCTCACACTGCCCTGCATGTGAGTCAGACTCCCCCTGAGTTACAGTGTTACAGTTTGCAGGCAGTGCTAGTGTTATCCCTCTCAAACTGCCCTGCATGTTAGTCAGACTCCCCTGAGTTACAGTGTTACAGATTGCTGGCAGTGCTAGTGTTAATCCCTCTCACACTTGCCCCGCATGTGTGTCAGGCTCCCCCTGAGTTACAGTGTCACAGTTTGCTGGCAGTGCTAGTGTTAATCCCTCTCACACTTGCCCTGCATGTGAGTCAGGCTCCCCCTGAGTTACAGTGTTACAGTTTGCTGGCAGTGCTAGTGTTAATCCCTCTCACACTTGCCCTGCATGTGAGTCAGGCTCCCCCTGAGTTACAGTGTTACAGTTTGCTGGCAGTGCTAGTGTTAATCCCTCTCACACTGCCCTGCATGTGAGTCAGACTCCCCCTGAGTTACAGTGTTACAGTTTGCTGGCAGTGCTAGTGTTAATCCCTCCCACACTGCCCTGCATGTGAGTCAGACTCCCCTGAGTTACAGTTTGCTGGCAGTGCTAGTGTTAATCCCTCTCACACTGCCCTGCATGTGAGTCAGGCTCCCCCTGAGTTACAGTGTTACAGATTGCTGGCAGTGCTAGTGTTAATCCCTCTCACACTGCCCTGCATGTGAGTCAGGCTCCCCCTGAGTTACAGTGTTACAGTTTGCTGGCAGTGCTAGTGTTAATCCCTCTCACACTGCCCTGCATGTGAGTCAGGCTCCCCCTGAGTTACAGTGGTACAGTTTGCAGGCAGTGCTAGTGTTAATCCTTCCCACACTGCCCTGCATGTGAGTCAGGCTCCCCCTGAGTTACTGTGTTACAGATTGCAGGCAGTGCTAGTGTTAATCCCTCCCACACTGCCCTGCATGTGAGTCAGACTCCCCCTGAGTTACAGTGTTACAGATTGCTGGCAGTGCTAGTGTTAATCCCTCTCACACTGCCCTGCATGTGAGTCAGACTCCACTGAGTTACAGTGTTACAGTTTGCAGGCAGTGCTAGTGTTATCCCTCTCACACTGCCCTGCATGTGAGTCAGTCTCCCCCTGAGTTACTGTGTTACAGTTTGCTGGCAGTGCTAGTGTTAATCCCTCTCACACTGCCCTGTATGTGAGTCAGATTCCCCTGAGTTACAGTGTTACAGTTTGCTGGCAGTGCTAGTGTTATCCCTCTCACACTGCCCCGCATGTGAGTCAGGCTCCCCCTGAGTTACAGTATTACAGTGTGCAGGCAGTGCTAGTATTAATCCCTCTCACACTGCCCTGCATGTGAGTCAGACTCCCCCTGAGTTACTGTACAGTGTTACAGTTTGCAGGCAGTGCTAGTGTTATCCCTCTCAAACTGCCCCGCATGTTAGTCAGACTCCCCTGAGTTACAGTGTTACAGATTGCTGGCAGTGCTAGTGTTAATCCCTCTCACACTTGCCCCGCATGTGAGTCAGGCTCCCCCTGAGTTACAGTGTTAGTTTGCTGGCAGTGCTAGTGTTAATCCCTCTCACACTGCCCTGCATGTGAGTCAGACTCCCCCTGAGTTACAGTGTTACAGATTGCTGGCAGTGCTAGTGTTAATCCCTCTCACACTTGCCCTGCATGTGAGTCAGGCTCCCCCTGAGTTACAGTGTTACAGTTTGCTGGCAGTGCTAGTGTTAATCCCTCTCACACTGCCCTGCATGTGAGTCAGACTCCCCCTGAGTTACAGTGTTACAGTTTGCAGGCAGTGCTAGTGTTAATCCCTCCCACACTGCCCTGCATGTGAGTCAGACTCCCCTGAGTTACAGATTGCTGGCAGTGCTAGTGTTAATCCCTCTCACACTGCCCTGCACGTTTGTCAGGATCCCCCTGAGTTACAGTGTTACAGATTGCTGGCAGTGCTAGTGTTAATCCCTCTCACACTGCCCTGCATGTGAGTCAGGCTCCCCCTGAGTTACAGTGTTACAGATTGCTGGCAGTGCTAGTGTTAATCCCTCTCACACTGCCCTGCATGTGAGTCAGGTTCCCCCTGAGTTACAGTGTTACAGTTTGCTGGCAGTGCTAGTGTTAATCCCTCTCACACTGCCCTGCATGTGAGTCAGACTCCCCCTGAGTTACAGTGTTACAGTTTGCAGGCAGTGCTAGTGTTAATCCCTCTCACACTTGCCCTGCATGTGAGTCAGGCTCCACCTGAGTTACAGTGTTACAGTTTGCTGGCAGTGCTAGTGTTATCCCTCTCACACTGCCCCGCATGTGAATCAGGCTCCCCCTGAGTTACAGTGTTACAGATTGCTGGCAGTGCTAGTGTTAATACCTCTCACACTTGCCCTGCATGTGAGTCAGGCTCCCCCTGAGTTACAGTGTTACAGTTTGCTGGCAGTGCTAGTGTTAATCCCTCTCACACTGCCCTGCATGTGAGTCAGACTCCCCCTGAGTTACTGTGTTACAGATTGCTGGCAGTGCTAGTGTTAATCCCTCTCACACTTGCCCTGCATGTGAGTCAGGCTCCCCCTGAGTTACAGTGTTACAGTTTGCTGGCAGTGCTAGTGTTAATCCCTCTCCACTGTCCTGCATGTGAGTCAGACTCCCCTGAGTTACAGTGTTACAGTTTGCTGGCAGTGCTAGTGTTAATCCCTCTCACACTGCCCTGCATGTGAGTCAGACTCCCCCTGAGTTACAGTGTTACAGTTTGCAGGCAGTGCTAGTGTTAATCCCTCCCACACTGCCCTGCATGTGAGTCAGACTCCCCTGAGTTACAGTTTGCTGGCAGTGCTAGTGTTAATCCCTCTCACACTGCCCTGCATGTGAGTCAGACTCCCCCTCAGTTACAATGTTACAGTTTGCTGGCAGTGCTAGTGTTAATCCCTCTCACACTGCCCTGCATGTGAGTCAGGCTCCCCATGAGTTACAGTGTTACAGTTTGCAGGCAGTGCTAGTGTTAATCCCTCTCACACTGCCCTGCATGTGAGTCAGACTCCCCCTGAGTTAGTGTTACAGTTTGCTGGCAGTGCTAGTGTTAATCCCTCTCACACTGCCCTGCATGTGAGTCAGACTCCCCTGAGTTACAGTGTTACAGTTTGCTGGCAGTGCTAGTGTTAATCCCTCTCACACTGCCCTGCATGTGAGTCAGGCTCCCCATGAGTTACAATGTTACAGATTGCTGGCAGTGCTAGTGTTAATCCCTCTCACACTGCCCTGCATGTGAGTCAGACTCCCCCTGAGTTACAGTGTTACAGTTTGCTGGCAGTGCTAGAGTTAATCCCTCTCACACTGCCCTGCATGTGAGTCAGGCTCCCCCTGAGTTACAGTATTACAGATTGCTGGCAGTGCTAGTGTTAATCCCTCTCACACTGCCCTGCATGTGAGTCAGACTCCCCCTGAGTTACAGTGTTACAGTTTGCAGGCAGTGCTTGTGTTAATCCCTCTCACACTGCCCTGCATGTGAGTCAGACTCCCCCTGAGTTACAGTGTTACAGTTTGCTGGCAGTGCTAGTGTTAATCCCTCTCACACTGCCCTGCATGTGAGTCAGACTCCCCTGAGTTACTGTGTTACAGTTTGCTGGCAGTGCTAGTGTTAATCCCTCTCACACTTGCCCTGCATGTGAGTCAGGCTCCCCCTGAGTTACAGTGTTACAGTTTGCTGGCAGTGCTAGTGTTAATCCCTCTCACACTGCCCTGCATGTGAGTCAGGCTCCCCCTGAGTAACAGTATTACAGTGTGCAGGCAGTGCTAGTGTTAATCCCTCTCACACCGCCCTGCATGTGAGTCAGACTCCCCTGAGTTAGTGTTACAGTTTGCAGGCAGTGCTAGTGTTAATCCCTCTCACACTTGCCCTGCATGTGAGTCAGGCTCCACCTGAGTTACAGTGTTACAGTTTGCTGGCAGTGCTAGTGTTAATCCCTCTCACACTTGCCCTGCATGTGAGTCAGGCTCCCCCTGAGTTACAGTGTTACAGTTTGCTGGCAGTGCTAGTGTTAATCCCTCTCACGCTGCCCTGCATGTGAGTCAGACTCCCCCTGAGTTACTGTATTACAGATTGCTGGCAGTGCTAGTGTTAATCCCTCTCACACTTGCCCTGCATGTGAGTCAGGCTCCCCCTGAGTTACAGTGTTACAGTTTGCTGGCAGTGCTAGTGTTAATCCCTCTCACACTTGCCCTGCATGTGAGTCAGGCTCCCCCTGAGTTACAGTGTTACAGTTTGCTGGCAGTGCTAGTGTTAATCCCTCTCACACTGCCCTGCATGTGAGTCAGATTCCCCTGAGTTACAGTGTTACAGTTTGCTGGCAGTGCTAGTGTTAATCCCTCTCACACTGTCCTGCATGTGAGTCAGACTCCCCTGAGCTACAGTGTTACAGTTTGCTGGCAGTGCTAGTGTTAATCCCTCTCACACTGCCCTGCATGTGAGTCAGACTCCCCCTGAGTTACAGTGTTACAGTTTGCAGGCAGTGCCAGTGTTAATCCCTCCCACACTGCCCTGCATGTGAGTCAGACTCCCCTGAGTTACAGTTTGCTGGCAGTGCTAGTGTTAATCCCTCTCACACTGCCCTGCATGTGAGTCAGACTCCCCCTGAGTTACAGTGTTACAGTTTGCTGGCAGTGCTAGAGTTAATCCCTCTCACACTGCCCTGCATGTGAGTCAGGCTCCCCATGAGTTACAGTATTACAGATTGCTGGCAGTGCTAGTGTTAATCCCTCTCACACTGCCCTGCATGTGAGTCAGACTCCCCCTGAGTTACAGTGTTACAGTTTGCAGGCAGTGCTAGTGTTAATCCCTCCCACACTGCCCTGCATGTAAGTCAGGCTCCCCCTGAGTTACTGTGTTACAGATTGCAGGCAGTGCTAGTGTTAATCCCTCTCACACTGCCCTGCATGTGAGTCAGACTCCACTGAGTTACAGTGTTACAGTTTGCAGGCAGTGCTAGTGTTATCCATCTCACACTGCCCTGCATGTGAGTCAGACTCCCCCTGAGTTACTGTGTTACAGTTTGCTGGCAGTGCTAGTGTTAATCCCTCTCACATTGCCCTGTATGTGAGTCAGATTCCCCTGAGTTACAGTGTTACAGTTTGCTGGCAGTGCTAGTGTTAATCCCTCTCACACTGCCCTGCATGTGAGTCAGACTCCCCCTGAGTTACAGTGTTACAGTTTGCAGGCAGTGCTAGTGTTATCCCTCTCACACTTGCCCCGCATGTGTGTCAGGCTCCCCCTGAGTTACAGTGTCACAGTTTGCTGGCAGTGCTAGTGTTAATCCCTCTCACACTTGCCCTGCATGTGAGTCAGGCTCCCCCTGAGTTACAGTGTTACAGTTTGCTGGCAGTGCTAGTGTTAATCCCTCTCACACCTACCCTGCATGTGAGTCAGGCTCCCCCTGAGTTACAGTGTTACAGTTTGCTGGCAGTGCTTGTGTTAATCCCTCTCACACTGCCCTGCATGTGAGTCAGACTCCCCCTGAGTTACAGTGTTACAGTTTGCTGGCAGTGCTAGTGTTAATCCCTCCCACACTGCCCTGCATGTGAGTCAGACTCCCCTGAGTTACAGTTTGCTGGCAGTGCTAGTGTTAATCCCTCTCACACTGCCCTGCATGTGAGTCAGGCTCCCCCTGAGTTACAGTGTTACAGATTGCTGGCAGTGCTAGTGTTAATCCCTCTCACACTGCCCTGCATGTGAGTCAGGCTCCACTGAGTTACAGTGTTACAGTTTGCTGGCAGTGCTAGTGTTAATCCCTCTCACACTGCCCTGCATGTGAGTCAGGCTCCCCCTGAGTTACAGTGTTACAGTTTGCAGGCAGTGCTAGTGTTAATCCTTCCCACACTGCCCTGCATGTGAGTCAGGCTCCCCCTGAGTTACTGTGTTACAGATTGCAGGCAGTGCTAGTGTTAATCCCTCCCACACTGCCCTGCATGTGAGTCAGACTCCCCCTGAGTTACAGTGTTACAGATTGCTGGCAGTGCTAGTGTTAATCCCTCTCACACTGCCCTGCATGTGAGTCAGACTCCACTGAGTTACAGTGTTACAGTTTGCAGGCAGTGCTAGTGTTATCCCTCTCACACTGCCCTGCATGTGAGTCAGTCTCCCCCTGAGTTACTGTGTTACAGTTTGCTGGCAGTGCTAGTGTTAATCCCTCTCACACTGCCCTGTATGTGAGTCAGATTCCCCTGAGTTACAGTGTTACAGTTTGCTGGCAGTGCTAGTGTTATCCCTCTCACACTGCCCCGCATGTGAGTCAGGCTCCCCCTGAGTTACAGTATTACAGTGTGCAGGCAGTGCTAGTATTAATCCCTCTCACACTGACCTGCATGTGAGTCAGACTCCCCCTGAGTTACAGTGTTACAGTTTGCAGGCAGTGCTAGTGTTATCCCTCTCAAACTGCCCCGCATGTTAGTCAGACTCCCCTGAGTTACAGTGTTACAGATTGCTGGCAGTGCTAGTGTTAATCCCTCTCACACTTGCCCCGCATGTGAGTCAGGCTCCCCCTGAGCTACAGTGTTAGTTTGCTGGCAGTGCTAGTGTTAATCCCTCTCACACTTGCCCTGCATGTGAGTCAGGCTCCCCCTGAGTTACAGTGTTACAGTTTGCTGGCAGTGCTAGTGTTAATCCCTCTCACACTTGCCCTGCATGTGAGTCAGGCTCCCCCTGAGTTACAGTGTTACAGTTTGCTGGCAGTGCTAGTGTTAATCCCTCTCACACTGCCCTGCATGTGAGTCAGACTCCCCCTGAGTTACAGTGTTACAGTTTGCAGGCAGTGCTAGTGTTAATCCCTCCCACACTGCCCTGCATGTGAGTCAGACTCCCCTGAGTTACAGTTTGCTGGCAGTGCTAGTGTTAATCCCTCTCACACTGCCCTGCATGTGAGTCAGACTCCCCCTGAGTCACAGTGTAACAGATTGCTGGCAGTGCTAGTGTTAATCCCTCTCACACTGCCCTGCACGTGAGTCAGGCTCCCCCTGAGTTACAGTGTTACAGATTGCTGGCAGTGCTAGTGTTAATCCCTCTCACACTGCCCTGCATGTGAGTCAGGCTCCCCCTGAGTTACAGTGTTACAGATTGCTGGCAGTGCTAGTGTTAATCCCTCTCACACTGCCCTGCATGTGAGTCAGGCTCCCCCTGAGTTACAGTGTTACAGTTTGCTGGCAGTGCTAGTGTTAATCCCTCTCACACTGCCCTGCATGTGAGTCAGGCTCCCCCTGAGTTACAGTGTTACAGTTTGCTGGCAGTGCTAGTGTTAATCCCTCTCACACTGCCCTGCATGTGAGTCAGATTCCCCCGAGTTACAGTGTTACAGTTTGCTGGCAGTGCTAGTGTTAATCCCTCTCACACTGTCCTGCATGTGAGTCAGACTCCCCTGAGCTACAGTGGTACAGTTTGCTGGCAGTGCTAGTGTTAATCCCTCTCACACTGCCCTGCATGTGAGTCAGACTCCCCCTGAGTTACAGTGTTACAGTTTGCAGGCAGTGCTAGTGTTAATCCCTCCCACACTGCCCTGCATGTGAGTCAGACTCCCCTGAGTTACAGTTTGCTGGCAGTGCTAGTGTTAATCCCTCTCACACTGCCCTGCATGTGAGTCAGACTCCCCCTGAGTTACAGTGTTACAGTTTGCTGGCAGTGCTAGAGTTAATCCCTCTCACACTGCCCTGCATGTGAGTCAGGCTCCCCATGAGTTACAGTATTACAGATTGCTGGCAGTGCTAGTGTTAATCCCTCTCACACTGCCCTGCATGTGAGTCAGTCTCCCCCTGAGTTACTGTGTTACAGTTTGCTGGCAGTGCTAGTGTTAATCCCTCTCACACTGCCCTGTATGTGAGTCAGATTCCCCTGAGTTACAGTGTTACAGTTTGCTGGCAGTGCTAGTGTTATCCCTCTCAAACTGCCCCGCATGTTAGTCAGACTCCCCTGAGTTACAGTGTTACAGATTGCTGGCAGTGCTAGTGTTAATCCCTCTCACACTTGCCCCGCATGTGAGTCAGGCTCCCCCTGAGCTACAGTGTTAGTTTGCTGGCAGTGCTAGTGTTAATCCCTCTCACACTTGCCCTGCATGTGAGTCAGGCTCCCCCTGAGTTACAGTGTTACAGTTTGCTGGCAGTGCTAGTGTTAATCCCTCTCACACTTGCCCTGCATGTGAGTCAGGCTCCCCCTGAGTTACAGTGTTACAGTTTGCTGGCAGTGCTAGTGTTAATCCCTCTCACACTGCCCTGCATGTGAGTCAGACTCCCCCTGAGTTACAGTGTTACAGTTTGCAGGCAGTGCTAGTGTTAATCCCTCCCACACTGCCCTGCATGTGAGTCAGACTCCCCTGAGTTACAGTTTGCTGGCAGTGCTAGTGTTAATCCCTCTCACACTGCCCTGCATGTGAGTCAGACTCCCCCTGAGTCACAGTGTAACAGATTGCTGGCAGTGCTAGTGTTAATCCCTCTCACACTGCCCTGCACGTGAGTCAGGCTCCCCCTGAGTTACAGTGTTACAGATTGCTGGCAGTGCTAGTGTTAATCCCTCTCACACTGCCCTGCATGTGAGTCAGGCTCCCCCTGAGTTACAGTGTTACAGATTGCTGGCAGTGCTAGTGTTAATCCCTCTCACACTGCCCTGCATGTGAGTCAGGCTCCCCCTGAGTTACAGTGTTACAGTTTGCTGGCAGTGCTAGTGTTAATCCCTCTCACACTGCCCTGCATGTGAGTCAGATTCCCCTGAGTTACAGTGTTACAGTTTGCTGGCAGTGCTAGTGTTAATCCCTCTCACACTGTCCTGCATGTGAGTCAGACTCCCCTGAGCTACAGTGGTACAGTTTGCTGGCAGTGCTAGTGTTAATCCCTCTCACACTGCCCTGCATGTGAGTCAGACTCCCCCTGAGTTACAGTGTTACAGTTTGCAGGCAGTGCTAGTGTTAATCCCTCCCACACTGCCCTGCATGTGAGTCAGACTCCCCTGAGTTACAGTTTGCTGGCAGTGCTAGTGTTAATCCCTCTCACACTGCCCTGCATGTGAGTCAGACTCCCCCTGAGTTACAGTGTTACAGTTTGCTGGCAGTGCTAGAGTTAATCCCTCTCACACTGCCCTGCATGTGAGTCAGGCTCCCCATGAGTTACAGTATTACAGATTGCTGGCAGTGCTAGTGTTAATCCCTCTCACACTGCCCTGCATGTGAGTCAGACTCCCCCTGAGTTACAGTGTTACAGTTTGCAGGCAGTGCTAGTGTTAATCCCTCCCACACTGCCCTGCATGTAAGTCAGGCTCCCCCTGAGTTACTGTGTTACAGATTGCAGGCAGTGCTAGTGTTAATCCCTCTCACACTGCCCTGCATGTGAGTCAGACTCCACTGAGTTACAGTGTTACAGTTTGCAGGCAGTGCTAGTGTTATCCATCTCACACTGCCCTGCATGTGAGTCAGACTCCCCCTGAGTTACTGTGTTACAGTTTGCTGGCAGTGCTAGTGTTAATCCCTCTCACATTGCCCTGTATGTGAGTCAGATTCCCCTGAGTTACAGTGTTACAGTTTGCTGGCAGTGCTAGTGTTAATCCCTCTCACACTGCCCTGCATGTGAGTCAGACTCCCCCTGAGTTACAGTGTTACAGTTTGCAGGCAGTGCTAGTGTTATCCCTCTCACACTTGCCCCGCATGTGTGTCAGGCTCCCCCTGAGTTACAGTGTCACAGTTTGCTGGCAGTGCTAGTGTTAATCCCTCTCACACTTGCCCTGCATGTGAGTCAGGCTCCCCCTGAGTTACAGTGTTACAGTTTGCTGGCAGTGCTAGTGTTAATCCCTCTCACACTTGCCCTGCATGTGAGTCAGGCTCCCCCTGAGTTACAGTGTTACAGTTTGCTGGCAGTGCTAGTGTTAATCCCTCTCACACTGCCCTGCATGTGAGTCAGACTCCCCCTGAGTTACAGTGTTACAGTTTGCTGGCAGTGCTAGTGTTAATCCCTCCCACACTGCCCTGCATGTGAGTCAGACTCCCCTGAGTTACAGTTTGCTGGCAGTGCTAGTGTTAATCCCTCTCACACTGCCCTGCATGTGAGTCAGGCTCCCCCTGAGTTACAGTGTTACAGATTGCTGGCAGTGCTAGTGTTAATCCCTCTCACACTGCCCTGCATGTGAGTCAGGCTCCACTGAGTTACAGTGTTACAGTTTGCTGGCAGTGCTAGTGTTAATCCCTCTCACACTGCCCTGCATGTGAGTCAGGCTCCCCCTGAGTTACAGTGTTACAGTTTGCAGGCAGTGCTAGTGTTAATCCTTCCCACACTGCCCTGCATGTGAGTCAGGCTCCCCCTGAGTTACTGTGTTACAGATTGCAGGCAGTGCTAGTGTTAATCCCTCCCACACTGCCCTGCATGTGAGTCAGACTCCCCCTGAGTTACAGTGTTACAGATTGCTGGCAGTGCTAGTGTTAATCCCTCTCACACTGCCCTGCATGTGAGTCAGACTCCACTGAGTTACAGTGTTACAGTTTGCAGGCAGTGCTAGTGTTATCCCTCTCACACTGCCCTGCATGTGAGTCAGTCTCCCCCTGAGTTACTGTGTTACAGTTTGCTGGCAGTGCTAGTGTTAATCCCTCTCACACTGCCCTGTATGTGAGTCAGATTCCCCTGAGTTACAGTGTTACAGTTTGCTGGCAGTGCTAGTGTTATCCCTCTCACACTGCTCCGCATGTGAGTCAGGCTCCCCCTGAGTTACAGTATTACAGTGTGCAGGCAGTGCTAGTATTAATCCCTCTCACACTGACCTGCATGTGAGTCAGACTCCCCCTGAGTTACAGTGTTACAGTTTGCAGGCAGTGCTAGTGTTATCCCTCTCAAACTGCCCCGCATGTTAGTCAGACTCCCCTGAGTTACAGTGTTACAGATTGCTGGCAGTGCTAGTGTTAATCCCTCTCACACTTGCCCCGCATGTGAGTCAGGCTCCCCCTGAGCTACAGTGTTAGTTTGCTGGCAGTGCTAGTGTTAATCCCTCTCACACTTGCCCTGCATGTGAGTCAGGCTCCCCCTGAGTTACAGTGTTACAGTTTGCTGGCAGTGCTAGTGTTAATCCCTCTCACACTTGCCCTGCATGTGAGTCAGGCTCCCCCTGAGTTACAGTGTTACAGTTTGCTGGCAGTGCTAGTGTTAATCCCTCTCACACTGCCCTGCATGTGAGTCAGACTCCCCCTGAGTTACAGTGTTACAGTTTGCAGGCAGTGCTAGTGTTAATCCCTCCCACACTGCCCTGCATGTGAGTCAGACTCCCCTGAGTTACAGTTTGCTGGCAGTGCTAGTGTTAATCCCTCTCACACTGCCCTGCATGTGAGTCAGACTCCCCCTGAGTCACAGTGTAACAGATTGCTGGCAGTGCTAGTGTTAATCCCTCTCACACTGCCCTGCACGTGAGTCCGGCTCCCCCTGAGTTACAGTGTTACAGATTGCTGGCAGTGCTAGTGTTAATCCCTCTCACACTGCCCTGCATGTGAGTCAGGCTCCCCCTGAGTTACAGTGTTACAGATTGCTGGCAGTGCTAGTGTTAATCCCTCTCACACTGCCCTGCATGTGAGTCAGGCTCCCCCTGAGTTACAGTGTTACAGTTTGCTGGCAGTGCTAGTGTTAATCCCTCTCACACTGCCCTGCATGTGAGTCAGACTCCCCCTGAGTTACAGTGTTACAGTTTGCAGGCAGTGCTAGTGTTAATCCCTCCCACACTGCCCTGCATGTGAGTCAGGCTCCCCCTGAGTTACTGTGTTACAGATTGCAGGCAGTGCTAGTGTTAATCACTCCCACACTGCCCTGCATGTGAGTCAGACTCCCCCTGAGTTACAGTGTTACAGATTGCAGGCAGTGCTAGTGTTAATCCCTCTCACACTGCCCTGCATGTGAGTCAGATTCCCCTGAGTTACAGTGTTACAGTTTGCTGGCAGTGCTAGTGTTAATCCCTCTCACACTGCCCTGCATGTGAGTCAGACTCCCCCTGAGTTACAGTGTTACAGTTTGCAGGCAGTGCTAGTGTTAATCCCTCCCACACTGCCCTGCATGTGAGTCAGACTCCCCTGAGTTACAGTGTTACAGTTTGCTGGCAGTGCTAGTGTTAATCCCTCTCACACTGCCCTGCATGTGAGTCAGGCTCTCCCTGAGTTACAGTGTTACAGATTGCTGGCAGTGCTAGTGTTAATCCCACTCACACTGCCCTGCATGTGAGTCAGGCTCCCCTGAGTTACAGTGTTACAGTTTGCTGGCAGTGCTAGTGTTAATCCCTCCCACACTGCCCTGCATGTGAGTCAGACTCCCCTGAGTTACAGTGTTACAGTTTGCTGGCAGTGCTAGTGTTAATCCCTCTCACACTGCCCTGCATGTGAGTCAGGCTCCCCCTGAGTTACAGTGTTACAGTTTGCTGGCAGTGCTAGTGTTAATCCCTCTCACACTGCCCTGCATGTGAGTCAGACTCCCCCTGAGTTACTGTATTACAGATTGCTGGCAGTGCTAGTGTTAATCCCTCTCACACTTGCCCTGCATGTGAGTCAGGCTCCCCCTGAGTTACAGTGTTACAGTTTGCTGGCAGTGCTAGTGTTAATCCCTCTCACACTTGCCCTGCATGTGAGTCAGGCTCCCCCTGAGTTACAGTGTTACAGTTTGCTGGCAGTGCTAGTGTTAATCCCTCTCACACTGCCCTGCATGTGAGTCAGATTCCCCTGAGTTACAGTGTTACAGTTTGCTGGCAGTGCTAGTGTTAATCCCTCTCACACTGTCCTGCATGTGAGTCAGACTCCCCTGAGCTACAGTGTTACAGTTTGCTGGCAGTGCTAGTGTTAATCCCTCTCACACTGCCCTGCATGTGAGTCAGACTCCCCCTGAGTTACAGTGTTACAGTTTGCAGGCAGTGCTAGTGTTAATCCCTCCCACACTGCCCTGCATGTGAGTCAGACTCCCCTGAGTTACAGTTTGCTGGCAGTGCTAGTGTTAATCCCTCTCACACTGCCCTGCATGTGAGTCAGACTCCCCCTGAGTTACAGTGTTACAGTTTGCTGGCAGTGCTAGAGTTAATCCCTCTCACACTGCCCTGCATGTGAGTCAGGCTCCCCATGAGTTACAGTATTACAGATTGCTGGCAGTGCTAGTGTTAATCCCTCTCACACTGCCCTGCATGTGAGTCAGACTCCCCCTGAGTTACAGTGTTACAGTTTGCAGGCAGTGCTAGTGTTAATCCCTCCCACACTGCCCTGCATGTAAGTCAGGCTCCCCCTGAGTTACTGTGTTACAGATTGCAGGCAGTGCTAGTGTTAATCCCTCTCACACTGCCCTGCATGTGAGTCAGACTCCACTGAGTTACAGTGTTACAGTTTGCAGGCAGTGCTAGTGTTATCCCTCTCACACTGCCCTGCATGTGAGTCAGACTCCCCCTGAGTTACTGTGTTACAGTTTGCTGGCAGTGCTAGTGTTAATCCCTCTCACATTGCCCTGTATGTGAGTCAGACTCCCCCTGAGTTACAGTGTTACAGTTTGCAGGCAGTGCTAGTGTTATCCCTCTCACACTTGCCCCGCATGTGTGTCAGGCTCCCCCTGAGTTACAGTGTCACAGTTTGCTGGCAGTGCTAGTGTTAATCCCTCTCACACTTGCCCTGCATGTGAGTCAGGCTCCCCCTGAGTTACAGTGTTACAGTTTGCTGGCAGTGCTAGTGTTAATCCCTCTCACACTTGCCCTGCATGTGAGTCAGGCTCCCCCTGAGTTACAGTGTTACAGTTTGCTGGCAGTGCTAGTGTTAATCCCTCTCACACTGCCCTGCATGTGAGTCAGACTCCCCCTGAGTTACAGTGTTACAGTTTGCTGGCAGTGCTAGTGTTAATCCCTCCCACACTGCCCTGCATGTGAGTCAGACTCCCCTGAGTTACAGTTTGCTGGCAGTGCTAGTGTTAATCCCTCTCACACTGCCCTGCATGTGAGTCAGGCTCCCCCTGAGTTACAGTGTTACAGATTGCTGGCAGTGCTAGTGTTAATCCCTCTCACACTGCCCTGCATGTGAGTCAGGCTCCACTGAGTTACAGTGTTACAGTTTGCTGGCAGTGCTAGTGTTAATCCCTCTCACACTGCCCTGCATGTGAGTCAGGCTCCCCCTGAGTTACAGTGTTACAGTTTGCAGGCAGTGCTAGTGTTAATCCTTCCCACACTGCCCTGCATGTGAGTCAGGCTCCCCCTGAGTTACTGTGTTACAGATTGCAGGCAGTGCTAGTGTTAATCCCTCCCACACTGCCCTGCATGTGAGTCAGACTCCCCCTGAGTTACAGTGTTACAGATTGCTGGCAGTGCTAGTGTTAATCCCTCTCACACTGCCCTGCATGTGAGTCAGACTCCACTGAGTTACAGTGTTACAGTTTGCAGGCAGTGCTAGTGTTATCCCTCTCACACTGCCCTGCATGTGAGTCAGTCTCCCCCTGAGTTACTGTGTTACAGTTTGCTGGCAGTGCTAGTGTTAATCCCTCTCACACTGCCCTGTATGTGAGTCAGATTCCCCTGAGTTACAGTGTTACAGTTTGCTGGCAGTGCTAGTGTTATCCCTCTCACACTGCCCCGCATGTGAGTCAGGCTCCCCCTGAGTTACAGTATTACAGTGTGCAGGCAGTGCTAGTATTAATCCCTCTCACACTGACCTGCATGTGAGTCAGACTCCCCCTGAGTTACAGTGTTACAGTTTGCAGGCAGTGCTAGTGTTATCCCTCTCAAACTGCCCCGCATGTTAGTCAGACTCCCCTGAGTTACAGTGTTACAGATTGCTGGCAGTGCTAGTGTTAATCCCTCTCACACTTGCCCCGCATGTGAGTCAGGCTCCCCCTGAGCTACAGTGTTAGTTTGCTGGCAGTGCTAGTGTTAATCCCTCTCACACTTGCCCTGCATGTGAGTCAGGCTCCCCCTGAGTTACAGTGTTACAGTTTGCTGGCAGTGCTAGTGTTAATCCCTCTCACACTTGCCCTGCATGTGAGTCAGGCTCCCCCTGAGTTACAGTGTTACAGTTTGCTGGCAGTGCTAGTGTTAATCCCTCTCACACTGCCCTGCATGTGAGTCAGACTCCCCCTGAGTTACAGTGTTACAGTTTGCAGGCAGTGCTAGTGTTAATCCCTCCCACACTGCCCTGCATGTGAGTCAGACTCCCCTGAGTTACAGTTTGCTGGCAGTGCTAGTGTTAATCCCTCTCACACTGCCCTGCATGTGAGTCAGACTCCCCCTGAGTTACAGTGTTACAGTTTGCAGGCAGTGCTAGTGTTATCCCTCTCAAACTGCCCCGCATGTTAGTCAGACTCCCCTGAGTTACAGTGTTACAGATTGCTGGCAGTGCTAGTGTTAATCCCTCTCACACTTGCCCTGCATGTGAGTCAGGCTCCCCCTGAGTTACAGTGTTACAGTTTGCTGGCAGTGCTAGTGTTAATCCCTCTCACACTGCCCTGCATGTGAGTCAGACTCCCCCTGAGTTACAGTGTTACAGTTTGCAGGCAGTGCTAGTGTTAATCCCTCCCACACTGCCCTGCATGTGAGTCAGACTCCCCTGAGTTACAGTTTGCTGGCAGTGCTAGTGTTAATCCCTCTCACACTGCCCTGCATGTGAGTCAGACTCCCCCTGAGTTACAGTGTTACAGTTTGCAGGCAGTGCTAGTGTTATCCCTCTCAAACTGCCCCGCATGTTAGTCAGACTCCCCTGAGTTACAGTGTTACAGATTGCTGGCAGTGCTAGTGTTAATCCCTCTCACACTTGCCCCGCATGTGAGTCAGGCTCCCCCTGAGCTACAGTGTTAGTTTGCTGGCAGTGCTAGTGTTAATCCCTCTCACACTTGCCCTGCATGTGAGTCAGGCTCCCCCTGAGTTACAGTGTTACAGTTTGCTGGCAGTGCTAGTGTTAATCCCTCTCACACTGCCCTGCACGTGAGTCAGGCTCCCCCTGAGTTACAGTGTTACAGATTGCTGGCAGTGCTAGTGTTAATCCCTCTCACACTGCCCTGCATGTGAGTCAGGCTCCCCCTGAGTTACAGTGTTACAGATTGCTGGCAGTGCTAGTGTTAATCCCTCTCACACTGCCCTGCATGTGAGTCAGGCTCCCCCTGAGTTACATTGTTACAGTTTGCTGGCAGTGCTAGTGTTAATCCCTCTCACACTGCCCTGCATGTGAGTCAGGCTCCCCCTGAGTTACAGTGTTACAGTTTGCAGGCAGTGCTAGTGTTAATCCCTCTCACACTGCCCTGCATGTGAGTCAGACTCCCCCTGAGTTACAGTGTTACAGATTGCAGGCAGTGCTAGTGTTAATCCCTCTCACACTGCCCTGCATGTGAGTCAGATTCCCCTGAGTTACAGTGTTACAGTTTGCAGGCAGTGCTAGTGTTAATCCCTCTCACACTGCCCTGCATGTGAGTCAGGCTCCCCCTGAGTTACAGTGTTACAGTTTGCTGGCAGTGCTAGTGTTAATCCCTCTCACACTGCCCTGCATGTGAGTCAGACTCCCCCTGAGTTACAGTGTTACAGTTTGCTGGCAGTGCTAGTGTTAATCCCTCTCACACTGCCCTGCATGTGAGTCAGACTCCCCCTCAGTTACAATGTTACAGTTTGCTGGCAGTGCTAGTGTTAATCCCTCTCACACTGCCCTGCATGTGAGTCAGGCTCCCCATGAGTTACAGTGTTACAGTTTGCAGGCAGTGCTAGTGTTAATCCCTCTCACACTGCCCTGCATGTGAGTCAGACTCCCCCTGAGTTAGTGTTACAGTTTGCTGGCAGTGCTAGTGTTAATCCCTCTCACACTGCCCTGCATGTGAGTCAGACTCCCCTGAGTTACAGTGTTACAGTTTGCTGGCAGTGCTAGTGTTAATCCCTCTCACACTGCCCTGCATGTGAGTCAGGCTCCCCATGAGTTACAATGTTACAGATTGCTGGCAGTGCTAGTGTTAATCCCTCTCACACTGCCCTGCATGTGAGTCAGACTCCCCCTGAGTTACAGTGTTACAGTTTGCTGGCAGTGCTAGAGTTAATCCCTCTCACACTGCCCTGCATGTGAGTCAGGCTCCCCCTGAGTTACAGTATTACAGATTGCTGGCAGTGCTAGTGTTAATCCCTCTCACACTGCCCTGCATGTGAGTCAGACTCCCCCTGAGTTACAGTGTTACAGTTTGCAGGCAGTGCTTGTGTTAATCCCTCTCACACTGCCCTGCATGTGAGTCAGACTCCCCCTGAGTTACAGTGTTACAGTTTGCTGGCAGTGCTAGTGTTAATCCCTCTCAAACTGCCCTGCATGTGAGTCAGACTCCCCTGAGTTACTGTGTTACAGTTTGCTGGCAGTGCTAGTGTTAATCCCTCTCACACTTGCCCTGCATGTGAGTCAGGCTCCCCCTGAGTTACAGTGTTACAGTTTGCTGGCAGTACTAGTGTTAATCCCTCTCACACTTGCCCTGCATGTGAGTCAGGCTCCCCCTGAGTTACAGTGTTACAGTTTGCTGGCAGTGCTAGTGTTAATCCCTCTCACACTGCCCTGCATGTGAGTCAGACTCCCCCTGAGTTACAGTGTTACAGTTTGCTGGCAGTGCTAGTGTTAATCCCTCTCACACTGCCCTGCATGTGAGTCAGGCTCCCCCTGAGTTACAGTGTTACAGTTTGCTGGCAGTGCTAGTGTTAATCCCTCTCACACTGCCCTGCATGTGAGTCAGGCTCCCCCTGAGTTACAGTGTTACAGATTGCTGGCAGTGCTAGTGTTAATCTCTCTCACACTGCCCTGCATGTGAGTCAGGCTCCCCCTGAGTTACAGTGTTACAGATTGCTGGCAGTGCTAGTGTTAATCCCTCTCACACTGCCCTGCATGTGAGTCAGGCTCCCCCTGAGTTACAGTGTTACAGTTTGCTGGCAGTGCTAGTGTTAATCCCTCTCACACTGCCCTGCATGTGAGTCAGGCTCCCCCTGAGTTACAGTGTTACAGTTTGCTGGCAGTGCTAGTGTTAATCCCTCTCACACTGCCCTGCATGTGAGTCAGATTCCCCTGAGTTACAGTGTTACAGTTTGCTGGCAGTGCTAGTGTTAATCCCTCTCACACTGTCCTGCATGTGAGTCAGACTCCCCTGAGCTACAGTGGTACAGTTTGCTGGCAGTGCTAGTGTTAATCCCTCTCACACTGCCCTGCATGTGAGTCAGACTCCCCCTGAGTTACAGTGTTACAGTTTGCAGGCAGTGCTAGTGTTAATCCCTCCCACACTGCCCTGCATGTGAGTCAGACTCCCCTGAGTTACAGTTTGCTGGCAGTGCTAGTGTTAATCCCTCTCACACTGCCCTGCATGTGAGTCAGACTCCCCCTGAGTTACAGTGTTACAGTTTGCTGGCAGTGCTAGAGTTAATCCCTCTCACACTGCCCTGCATGTGAGTCAGGCTCCCCATGAGTTACAGTATTACAGATTGCTGGCAGTGCTAGTGTTAATCCCTCTCACACTGCCCTGCATGTGAGTCAGACTCCCCCTGAGTTACAGTGTTACAGTTTGCAGGCAGTGCTAGTGTTAATCCCTCCCACACTGCCCTGCATGTAAGTCAGGCTCCCCCTGAGTTACTGTGTTACAGATTGCAGGCAGTGCTAGTGTTAATCCCTCTCACACTGCCCTGCATGTGAGTCAGACTCCACTGAGTTACAGTGTTACAGTTTGCAGGCAGTGCTAGTGTTATCCATCTCACACTGCCCTGCATGTGAGTCAGACTCCCCCTGAGTTACTGTGTTACAGTTTGCTGGCAGTGCTAGTGTTAATCCCTCTCACATTGCCCTGTATGTGAGTCAGATTCCCCTGAGTTACAGTGTTACAGTTTGCTGGCAGTGCTAGTGTTAATCCCTCTCACACTGCCCTGCATGTGAGTCAGACTCCCCCTGAGTTACAGTGTTACAGTTTGCAGGCAGTGCTAGTGTTATCCCTCTCACACTTGCCCCGCATGTGTGTCAGGCTCCCCCTGAGTTACAGTGTCACAGTTTGCTGGCAGTGCTAGTGTTAATCCCTCTCACACTTGCCCTGCATGTGAGTCAGGCTCCCCCTGAGTTACAGTGTTACAGTTTGCTGGCAGTGCTAGTGTTAATCCCTCTCACACTTGCCCTGCATGTGAGTCAGGCTCCCCCTGAGTTACAGTGTTACAGTTTGCTGGCAGTGCTAGTGTTAATCCCTCTCACACTGCCCTGCATGTGAGTCAGACTCCCCCTGAGTTACAGTGTTACAGTTTGCTGGCAGTGCTAGTGTTAATCCCTCCCACACTGCCCTGCATGTGAGTCAGACTCCCCTGAGTTACAGTTTGCTGGCAGTGCTAGTGTTAATCCCTCTCACACTGCCCTGCATGTGAGTCAGGCTCCCCCTGAGTTACAGTGTTACAGATTGCTGGCAGTGCTAGTGTTAATCCCTCTCACACTGCCCTGCATGTGAGTCAGGCTCCACTGAGTTACAGTGTTACAGTTTGCTGGCAGTGCTAGTGTTAATCCCTCTCACACTGCCCTGCATGTGAGTCAGGCTCCCCCTGAGTTACAGTGTTACAGTTTGCAGGCAGTGCTAGTGTTAATCCTTCCCACACTGCCCTGCATGTGAGTCAGGCTCCCCCTGAGTTACTGTGTTACAGATTGCAGGCAGTGCTAGTGTTAATCCCTCCCACACTGCCCTGCATGTGAGTCAGACTCCCCCTGAGTTACAGTGTTACAAATTGCTGGCAGTGCTAGTGTTAATCCCTCTCACACTGCCCTGCATGTGAGTCAGACTCCACTGAGTTACAGTGTTACAGTTTGCAGGCAGTGCTAGTGTTATCCCTCTCACACTGCCCTGCATGTGAGTCAGTCTCCCCCTGAGTTACTGTGTTACAGTTTGCTGGCAGTGCTAGTGTTAATCCCTCTCACACTGCCCTGTATGTGAGTCAGATTCCCCTGAGTTACAGTATTACAGTTTGCTGGCAGTGCTAGTGTTAATCCCTCTCACACTGCCCTGCATGTGAGTCAGACTCCCCTGAGTTACAGTGTTACAGTTTGCTGGCAGTGCTAGTGTTATCCCTCTCACACTGCTCCGCATGTGAGTCAGGCTCCCCCTGAGTTACAGTATTACAGTGTGCAGGCAGTGCTAGTATTAATCCCTCTCACACTGACCTGCATGTGAGTCAGACTCCCCCTGAGTTACAGTGTTACAGTTTGCAGGCAGTGCTAGTGTTATCCCTCTCAAACTGCCCCGCATGTTAGTCAGACTCCCCTGAGTTACAGTGTTACAGATTGCTGGCAGTGCTAGTGTTAATCCCTCTCACACTTGCCCCGCATGTGAGTCAGGCTCCCCCTGAGCTACAGTGTTAGTTTGCTGGCAGTGCTAGTGTTAATCCCTCTCACACTTGCCCTGCATGTGAGTCAGGCTCCCCCTGAGTTACAGTGTTACAGTTTGCTGGCAGTGCTAGTGTTAATCCCTCTCACACTTGCCCTGCATGTGAGTCAGGCTCCCCCTGAGTTACAGTGTTACAGATTGCTGGCAGTGCTAGTGTTAATCCCTCTCACACTGCCCTGCATGTGAGTCAGGCTCCCCCTGAGTTACAGTGTTACAGTTTGCTGGCAGTGCTAGTGTTAATCCCTCTCACACTGCCCTGCATGTGAGTCAGACTCCCCCTGAGTTACAGTGTTACAGTTTGCAGGCAGTGCTAGTGTTAATCCCTCCCACACTGCCCTGCATGTGAGTCAGGCTCCCCCTGAGTTACTGTGTTACAGATTGCAGGCAGTGCTAGTGTTAATCACTCCCACACTGCCCTGCATGTGAGTCAGACTCCCCCTGAGTTACAGTGTTACAGATTGCAGGCAGTGCTAGTGTTAATCCCTCTCACACTGCCCTGCATGTGAGTCAGATTCCCCTGAGTTACAGTGTTACAGTTTGCTGGCAGTGCTAGTGTTAATCCCACTCACACTGCCCTGCATGTGAGTCAGGCTCCCCTGAGTTACAGTGTTACAGTTTGCTGGCAGTGCTAGTGTTAATCCCTCCCACACTGCCCTGCATGTGAGTCAGACTCCCCTGAGTTACAGTGTTACAGTTTGCTGGCAGTGCTAGTGTTAATCCCTCTCACACTGCCCTGCATGTGAGTCAGGCTCCCCCTGAGTTACAGTGTTACAGTTTGCTGGCAGTGCTAGTGTTAATCCCTCTCACACTGCCCTGCATGTGAGTCAGACTCCCCCTGAGTTACTGTATTACAGATTGCTGGCAGTGCTAGTGTTAATCCCTCTCACACTTGCCCTGCATGTGAGTCAGGCTCCCCCTGAGTTACAGTGTTACAGTTTGCTGGCAGTGCTAGTGTTAATCCCTCTCACACTTGCCCTGCATGTGAGTCAGGCTCCCCCTGAGTTACAGTGTTACAGTTTGCTGGCAGTGCTAGTGTTAATCCCTCTCACACTGCCCTGCATGTGAGTCAGATTCCCCTGAGTTACAGTGTTACAGTTTGCTGGCAGTGCTAGTGTTAATCCCTCTCACACTGTCCTGCATGTGAGTCAGACTCCCCTGAGCTACAGTGTTACAGTTTGCTGGCAGTGCTAGTGTTAATCCCTCTCACACTGCCCTGCATGTGAGTCAGACTCCCCCTGAGTTACAGTGTTACAGTTTGCAGGCAGTGCTAGTGTTAATCCCTCCCACACTGCCCTGCATGTGAGTCAGACTCCCCTGAGTTACAGTTTGCTGGCAGTGCTAGTGTTAATCCCTCTCACACTGCCCTGCATGTGAGTCAGACTCCCCCTGAGTTACAGTGTTACAGTTTGCTGGCAGTGCTAGAGTTAATCCCTCTCACACTGCCCTGCATGTGAGTCAGGCTCCCCATGAGTTACAGTATTACAGATTGCTGGCAGTGCTAGTGTTAATCCCTCTCACACTGCCCTGCATGTGAGTCAGACTCCCCCTGAGTTACAGTGTTACAGTTTTCAGGCAGTGCTAGTGTTAATCCCTCCCACACTGCCCTGCATGTAAGTCAGGCTCCCCCTGAGTTACTGTGTTACAGATTGCAGGCAGTGCTAGTGTTAATCCCTCTCACACTGCCCTGCATGTGAGTCAGACTCCACTGAGTTACAGTGTTACAGTTTGCAGGCAGTGCTAGTGTTATCCCTCTCACACTGCCCTGCATGTGAGTCAGACTCCCCCTGAGTTACTGTGTTACAGTTTGCTGGCAGTGCTAGTGTTAATCCCTCTCACATTGCCCTGTATGTGAGTCAGACTCCCCCTGAGTTACAGTGTTACAGTTTGCAGGCAGTGCTAGTGTTATCCCTCTCACACTTGCCCCGCATGTGTGTCAGGCTCCCCCTGAGTTACAGTGTCACAGTTTGCTGGCAGTGCTAGTGTTAATCCCTCTCACACTTGCCCTGCATGTGAGTCAGGCTCCCCCTGAGTTACAGTGTTACAGTTTGCTGGCAGTGCTAGTGTTAATCCCTCTCACACTTGCCCTGCATGTGAGTCAGGCTCCCCCTGAGTTACAGTGTTACAGTTTGCTGGCAGTGCTAGTGTTAATCCCTCTCACACTGCCCTGCATGTGAGTCAGACTCCCCCTGAGTTACAGTGTTACAGTTTGCTGGCAGTGCTAGTGTTAATCCCTCCCACACTGCCCTGCATGTGAGTCAGACTCCCCTGAGTTACAGTTTGCTGGCAGTGCTAGTGTTAATCCCTCTCACACTGCCCTGCATGTGAGTCAGGCTCCCCCTGAGTTACAGTGTTACAGATTGCTGGCAGTGCTAGTGTTAATCCCTCTCACACTGCCCTGCATGTGAGTCAGGCTCCACTGAGTTACAGTGTTACAGTTTGCTGGCAGTGCTAGTGTTAATCCCTCTCACACTGCCCTGCATGTGAGTCAGGCTCCCCCTGAGTTACAGTGTTACAGTTTGCAGGCAGTGCTAGTGTTAATCCTTCCCACACTGCCCTGCATGTGAGTCAGGCTCCCCCTGAGTTACTGTGTTACAGATTGCAGGCAGTGCTAGTGTTAATCCCTCCCACACTGCCCTGCATGTGAGTCAGACTCCCCCTGAGTTACAGTGTTACAGATTGCTGGCAGTGCTAGTGTTAATCCCTCTCACACTGCCCTGCATGTGAGTCAGACTCCACTGAGTTAAAGTGTTACAGTTTGCAGGCAGTGCTAGTGTTATCCCTCTCACACTGCCCTGCATGTGAGTCAGTCTCCCCCTGAGTTACTGTGTTACAGTTTGCTGGCAGTGCTAGTGTTAATCCCTCTCACACTGCCCTGTATGTGAGTCAGATTCCCCTGAGTTACAGTGTTACAGTTTGCTGGCAGTGCTAGTGTTATCCCTCTCACACTGCCCCGCATGTGAGTCAGGCTCCCCCTGAGTTACAGTATTACAGTGTGCAGGCAGTGCTAGTATTAATCCCTCTCACACTGACCTGCATGTGAGTCAGACTCCCCCTGAGTTACAGTGTTACAGTTTGCAGGCAGTGCTAGTGTTATCCCTCTCAAACTGCCCCGCATGTTAGTCAGACTCCCCTGAGTTACAGTGTTACAGATTGCTGGCAGTGCTAGTGTTAATCCCTCTCACACTTGCCCCGCATGTGAGTCAGGCTCCCCCTGAGCTACAGTGTTAGTTTGCTGGCAGTGCTAGTGTTAATCCCTCTCACACTTGCCCTGCATGTGAGTCAGGCTCCCCCTGAGTTACAGTGTTACAGTTTGCTGGCAGTGCTAGTGTTAATCCCTCTCACACTGCCCTGCATGTGAGTCAGACTCCCCCTGAGTTACAGTGTTACAGTTTGCAGGCAGTGCTAGTGTTAATCCCTCCCACACTGCCCTGCATGTGAGTCAGACTCCCCTGAGTTACAGTTTGCTGGCAGTGCTAGTGTTAATCCCTCTCACACTGCCCTGCATGTGAGTCAGACTCCCCCTGAGTCACAGTGTAACAGATTGCTGGCAGTGCTAGTGTTCATCCCTCTCACACTGCCCTGCACGTGAGTCAGGCTCCCCCTGAGTTACAGTGTTACAGATTGCTGGCAGTGCTAGTGTTAATCCCTCTCACACTGCCCTGCATGTGAGTCAGGCTCCCCCTGAGTTACAGTGTTACAGATTGCTGGCAGTGCTAGTGTTAATCCCTCTCACACTGCCCTGCATGTGAGTCAGGCTCCCCCTGAGTTACATTGTTACAGTTTGCTGGCAGTGCTAGTGTTAATCCCTCTCACACTGCCCTGCATGTGAGTCAGGCTCCCCCTGAGTTACAGTGTTACAGTTTGCAGGCAGTGCTAGTGTTAATCCCTCTCACACTGCCCTGCATGTGAGTCAGACTCCCCCTGAGTTACAGTGTTACAGTTTGCAGGCAGTGCTAGTGTTAATCCCTCTCACACTTGCCCTGCATGTGAGTCAGGCTCCCCCTGAGTTACAGTGTTACAGTTTGCTGGCAGTGCTAGTGTTAATCCCTCTCACACTGCCCTGCATGTGAGTCAGATTCCCCTGAGTTACAGTGTTACAGTTTGCTGGCAGTGCTAGTGTTAATCCCTCTCACACTGTCCTGCATGTGAGTCAGACTCCCCTGAGCTACAGTGTTACAGTTTGCTGGCAGTGCTAGTGTTAATCCCTCTCACACTGCCCTGCATGTGAGTCAGACTCCCCCTGAGTTACAGTGTTACAGTTTGCAGGCAGTGCTAGTGTTAATCCCTCCCACACTGCCCTGCATGTGAGTCAGACTCCCCTGAGTTACAGTTTGCTGGCAGTGCTAGTGTTAATCCCTCTCACACTGCCCTGCATGTGAGTCAGACTCCCCCTGAGTTACAGTGTTACAGTTTGCTGGCAGTGCTAGAGTTAATCCCTCTCACACTGCCCTGCATGTGAGTCAGGCTCCCCATGAGTTACAGTATTACAGATTGCTGGCAGTGCTAGTGTTAATCCCTCTCACACTGCCCTGCATGTGAGTCAGACTCCCCCTGAGTTACAGTGTTACAGTTTTCAGGCAGTGCTAGTGTTAATCCCTCCCACACTGCCCTGCATGTAAGTCAGGCTCCCCCTGAGTTACTGTGTTACAGATTGCAGGCAGTGCTAGTGTTAATCCCTCTCACACTGCCCTGCATGTGAGTCAGACTCCACTGAGTTACAGTGTTACAGTTTGCAGGCAGTGCTAGTGTTATCCCTCTCACACTGCCCTGCATGTGAGTCAGACTCCCCCTGAGTTACTGTGTTACAGTTTGCTGGCAGTGCTAGTGTTAATCCCTCTCACATTGCCCTGTATGTGAGTCAGACTCCCCCTGAGTTACAGTGTTACAGTTTGCAGGCAGTGCTAGTGTTATCCCTCTCACACTTGCCCCGCATGTGTGTCAGGCTCCCCCTGAGTTACAGTGTCACAGTTTGCTGGCAGTGCTAGTGTTAATCCCTCTCACACTTGCCCTGCATGTGAGTCAGGCTCCCCCTGAGTTACAGTGTTACAGTTTGCTGGCAGTGCTAGTGTTAATCCCTCTCACACTTGCCCTGCATGTGAGTCAGGCTCCCCCTGAGTTACAGTGTTACAGTTTGCTGGCAGTGCTAGTGTTAATCCCTCTCACACTGCCCTGCATGTGAGTCAGACTCCCCCTGAGTTACAGTGTTACAGTTTGCTGGCAGTGCTAGTGTTAATCCCTCCCACACTGCCCTGCATGTGAGTCAGACTCCCCTGAGTTACAGTTTGCTGGCAGTGCTAGTGTTAATCCCTCTCACACTGCCCTGCATGTGAGTCAGGCTCCCCCTGAGTTACAGTGTTACAGATTGCTGGCAGTGCTAGTGTTAATCCCTCTCACACTGCCCTGCATGTGAGTCAGGCTCCACTGAGTTACAGTGTTACAGTTTGCTGGCAGTGCTAGTGTTAATCCCTCTCACACTGCCCTGCATGTGAGTCAGGCTCCCCCTGAGTTACAGTGTTACAGTTTGCAGGCAGTGCTAGTGTTAATCCTTCCCACACTGCCCTGCATGTGAGTCAGGCTCCCCCTGAGTTACTGTGTTACAGATTGCAGGCAGTGCTAGTGTTAATCCCTCCCACACTGCCCTGCATGTGAGTCAGACTCCCCCTGAGTTACAGTGTTACAGATTGCTGGCAGTGCTAGTGTTAATCCCTCTCACACTGCCCTGCATGTGAGTCAGACTCCACTGAGTTAAAGTGTTACAGTTTGCAGGCAGTGCTAGTGTTATCCCTCTCACACTGCCCTGCATGTGAGTCAGTCTCCCCCTGAGTTACTGTGTTACAGTTTGCTGGCAGTGCTAGTGTTAATCCCTCTCACACTGCCCTGTATGTGAGTCAGATTCCCCTGAGTTACAGTGTTACAGTTTGCTGGCAGTGCTAGTGTTATCCCTCTCACACTGCCCCGCATGTGAGTCAGGCTCCCCCTGAGTTACAGTATTACAGTGTGCAGGCAGTGCTAGTATTAATCCCTCTCACACTGACCTGCATGTGAGTCAGACTCCCCCTGAGTTACAGTGTTACAGTTTGCAGGCAGTGCTAGTGTTATCCCTCTCAAACTGCCCCGCATGTTAGTCAGACTCCCCTGAGTTACAGTGTTACAGATTGCTGGCAGTGCTAGTGTTAATCCCTCTCACACTTGCCCCGCATGTGAGTCAGGCTCCCCCTGAGCTACAGTGTTAGTTTGCTGGCAGTGCTAGTGTTAATCCCTCTCACACTTGCCCTGCATGTGAGTCAGGCTCCCCCTGAGTTACAGTGTTACAGTTTGCTGGCAGTGCTAGTGTTAATCCCTCTCACACTGCCCTGCATGTGAGTCAGACTCCCCCTGAGTTACAGTGTTACAGTTTGCAGGCAGTGCTAGTGTTAATCCCTCCCACACTGCCCTGCATGTGAGTCAGACTCCCCTGAGTTACAGTTTGCTGGCAGTGCTAGTGTTAATCCCTCTCACACTGCCCTGCATGTGAGTCAGACTCCCCCTGAGTCACAGTGTAACAGATTGCTGGCAGTGCTAGTGTTCATCCCTCTCACACTGCCCTGCACGTGAGTCAGGCTCCCCCTGAGTTACAGTGTTACAGATTGCTGGCAGTGCTAGTGTTAATCCCTCTCACACTGCCCTGCATGTGAGTCAGGCTCCCCCTGAGTTACAGTGTTACAGATTGCTGGCAGTGCTAGTGTTAATCCCTCTCACACTGCCCTGCATGTGAGTCAGGCTCCCCCTGAGTTACATTGTTACAGTTTGCTGGCAGTGCTAGTGTTAATCCCTCTCACACTGCCCTGCATGTGAGTCAGGCTCCCCCTGAGTTACAGTGTTACAGTTTGCAGGCAGTGCTAGTGTTAATCCCTCTCACACTGCCCTGCATGTGAGTCAGACTCCCCCTGAGTTACAGTGTTACAGATTGCAGGCAGTGCTAGTGTTAATCCCTCTCACACTGCCCTGCATGTGAGTCAGATTCCCCTGAGTTACAGTGTTACAGTTTGCAGGCAGTGCTAGTGTTAATCCCTCTCACACTGCCCTGCATGTGAGTCAGGCTCCCCCTGAGTTACAGTGTTACAGTTTGCTGGCAGTGCTAGTGTTAATCCCTCTCACACTGCCCTGCATGTGAGTCAGACTCCCCCTGAGTTACAGTGTTACAGTTTGCTGGCAGTGCTAGTGTTAATCCCTCTCACACTGCCCTGCATGTGAGTCAGACTCCCCCTCAGTTACAATGTTACAGTTTGCTGGCAGTGCTAGTGTTAATCCCTCTCACACTGCCCTGCATGTGAGTCAGGCTCCCCATGAGTTACAGTGTTACAGTTTGCAGGCAGTGCTAGTGTTAATCCCTCTCACACTGCCCTGCATGTGAGTCAGACTCCCCCTGAGTTAGTGTTACAGTTTGCTGGCAGTGCTAGTGTTAATCCCTCTCACACTGCCCTGCATGTGAGTCAGACTCCCCTGAGTTACAGTGTTACAGTTTGCTGGCAGTGCTAGTGTTAATCCCTCTCACACTGCCCTGCATGTGAGTCAGGCTCCCCATGAGTTACAATGTTACAGATTGCTGGCAGTGCTAGTGTTAATCCCTCTCACACTGCCCTGCATGTGAGTCAGACTCCCCCTGAGTTACAGTGTTACAGTTTGCTGGCAGTGCTAGAGTTAATCCCTCTCACACTGCCCTGCATGTGAGTCAGGCTCCCCCTGAGTTACAGTATTACAGATTGCTGGCAGTGCTAGTGTTAATCCCTCTCACACTGCCCTGCATGTGAGTCAGACTCCCCCTGAGTTACAGTGTTACAGTTTGCAGGCAGTGCTTGTGTTAATCCCTCTCACACTGCCCTGCATGTGAGTCAGACTCCCCCTGAGTTACAGTGTTACAGTTTGCTGGCAGTGCTAGTGTTAATCCCTCTCACACTGCCCTGCATGTGAGTCAGACTCCCCTGAGTTACTGTGTTACAGTTTGCTGGCAGTGCTAGTGTTAATCCCTCTCACACTTGCCCTGCATGTGAGTCAGGCTCCCCCTGAGTTACAGTGTTACAGTTTGCTGGCAGTACTAGTGTTAATCCCTCTCACACTTGCCCTGCATGGGAGTCAGGCTCCCCCTGAGTTACAGTGTTACAGTTTGCTGGCAGTGCTAGTGTTAATCCCTCTCACACTGCCCTGCATGTGAGTCAGACTCCCCCTGAGTTACAGTGTTACAGTTTGCAGGGAGTGCTAGTGTTAATCCCTCTCACACTTGCCCTGCATGTGAGTCAGGCTCCCCCTGAGTTACAGTGTTACAGTTTGCTGGCAGTGCTAGTGTTAATCCCTCTCACACTGCCCTGCATGTGAGTCAGACTCCCCCTGAGTTACAGTATTACAGTGTGCAGGCAGTGCTAGTGTTAATCCCTCTCACACCGCCCTGCATGTGAGTCAGACTCCACTGAGTTAGTGTTACAGTTTGCAGGCAGTGCTAGTTTTAATCCCTCTCACACTTGCCCTGCATGTGAGTCAGGCTCCCCCTGAGTTACAGTGTTACAGTTTGCTGGCAGTGCTAGTGTTAATCCCTCTCACACTGCCCTGCATGTGAGTCAGACTCCCCCTGAGTTACAGTGTTACAGTTTGCAGGCAGTGCTAGTGTTAATCCCTCTCACACTGCCCTGCATGTGAGTCAGACTCCCCCTGAGTTACAGTGTTACAGTTTGCAGGCAGTGCTTGTGTTAATCCCTCTCACACTGCCCTGCATGTGAGTCAGGCTCCCCCTGAGTTACAGTGTTACAGTTTGCTGGCAGTGCTAGTGTTAATCCCTCTCACACTGCCCTGCATGTGAGTCAGACTCCCCCTGAGTTACAGTGTTACAGTTTGCTGGCAGTGCTAGTGTTAATCCCTCTCACACTGCCCTGCATGTGAGTCAGACTCCCCCTCAGTTACAATGTTACAGTTTGCTGGCAGTGCTAGTGTTAATCCCTCTCACACTGCCCTGCATGTGAGTCAGGCTCCACATGAGTTACAGTGTTACAGTTTGCAGGCAGTGCTAGTGTTAATCCCTCTCACACTGCCCTGCATGTGAGTCAGACTCCCCCTGAGTTAGTGTTACAGTTTGCTGGCAGTGCTAGTGTTAATCCCTCTCACACTGCCCTGCATGTGAGTCAGACTCCCCTGAGTTACAGTGTTACAGTTTGCTGGCAGTGCTAGTGTTAATCCCTCTCACACTGCCCTGCATGTGAGTCAGGCTCCCCATGAGTTACAATGTTACAGATTGCTGGCAGTGCTAGTGTTAATCCCTCTCACACTGCCCTGCATGTGAGTCAGACTCCCCCTGAGTTACAGTGTTACAGTTTGCTGGCAGTGCTAGAGTTAATCCCTCTCACACTGCCCTGCATGTGAGTCAGGCTCCCCCTGAGTTACAGTATTACAGATTGCTGGCAGTGCTAGTGTTAATCCCTCTCACACTGCCCTGCATGTGAGTCAGACTCCCCCTGAGTTACAGTGTTACAGTTTGCAGGCAGTGCTTGTGTTAATCCCTCTCACACTGCCCTGCATGTGAGTCAGACTCCCCCTGAGTTACAGTGTTACAGTTTGCTGGCAGTGCTAGTGTTAATCCCTCTCACACTGCCCTGCATGTGAGTCAGACTCCCCTGAGTTACTGTGTTACAGTTTGCTGGCAGTGCTAGTGTTAATCCCTCTCACACTTGCCCTGCATGTGAGTCAGGCTCCCCCTGAGTTACAGTGTTACAGTTTGCTGGCAGTACTAGTGTTAATCCCTCTCACACTTGCCCTGCATGTGAGTCAGGCTCCCCCTGAGTTACAGTGTTACAGTTTGCTGGCAGTGCTAGTGTTAATCCCTCTCACACTGCCCTGCATGTGAGTCAGACTCCCCCTGAGTTACAGTGTTACAGTTTGCAGGGAGTGCTAGTGTTAATCCCTCTCACACTTGCCCTGCATGTGAGTCAGGCTCCCCCTGAGTTACAGTGTTACAGTTTGCTGGCAGTGCTAGTGTTAATCCCTCTCACACTGCCCTGCATGTGAGTCAGACTCCCCCTGAGTTACAGTATTACAGTGTGCAGGCAGTGCTAGTGTTAATCCCTCTCACACCGCCCTGCATGTGAGTCAGACTCCCCTGAGTTAGTGTTACAGTTTGCAGGCAGTGCTAGTTTTAATCCCTCTCACACTTGCCCTGCATGTGAGTCAGGCTCCACCTGAGTTACAGTGTTACAGTTTGCTGGCAGTGCTAGTGTTATCCCTCTCACACTGCCCCGCATGTGAATCAGGCTCCCCCTGAGTTACAGTGTTACAGATTGCTGGCAGTGCTAGTGTTAATCCCTCTCACACTTGCCCTGCATGTGAGTCAGGCTCCCCCTGAGTTACAGTGTTACAGTTTGCTGGCAGTGCTAGTGTTAATCCCTCTCACACTGCCCTGCATGTGAGTCAGACTCCCCCTGAGTTACTGTGTTACAGATTGCTGGCAGTGCTAGTGTTAATCCCTCTCACACTTGCCCTGCATGTGAGTCAGGCTCCCCCTGAGTTACAGTGTTACAGTTTGCTGGCAGTGCTAGTGTTAATCCCTCTCACACTTGCCCTGCATGTGAGTCAGGCTCCCCCTGAGTTACAGTGTTACAGTTTGCTGGCAGTGCTAGTGTTAATCCCTCTCACACTGCCCTGCATGTGAGTCAGATTCCCCTGAGTTACAGTGTTACAGTTTGCTGGCAGTGCTAGTGTTAATCCCTCTCACACTGTCCTGCATGTGAGTCAGACTCCCCTGAGCTACAGTGTTACAGTTTGCTGGCAGTGCTAGTGTTAATCCCTCTCACACTGCCCTGCATGTGAGTCAGACTCCCCCTGAGTTACAGTGTTACAGTTTGCAGGCAGTGCTAGTGTTAATCCCTCCCACACTGCCCTGCATGTGAGTCAGACTCCCCTGAGTTACAGTTTGCTGGCAGTGCTAGTGTTAATCCCTCTCACACTGCCCTGCATGTGAGTCAGACTCCCCCTGAGTCACAGTGTAACAGATTGCTGGCAGTGCTAGTGTTAATCCCTCTCACACTGCCCTGCACGTGAGTCAGGCTCCCCCTGAGTTACAGTGTTACAGATTGCTGGCAGTGCTAGTTTTAAGCCCTCTCAAACTGCCCTGCATGTGAGTCAGGCTCCCCCTGAGTTACAGTGTTACAGATTGCTGGCAGTGCTAGTGTTAATCCCTCCCACACTGCCCTGCATGTGAGTCAGGCTCCCCCTGAGTTACTGTGTTACAGTTTGCAGGCAGTGCTAGTGTTATCCCTCTCACACTGCCCTGCATGTGAGTCAGACTCCCCCTGAGTTACTGTGTTACAGTTTGCTGGCAGTGCTAGTGTTAATCCCTCTCACATTGCCCTGTATGTGAGTCAGATTCCCCTGAGTTACAGTGTTACAGTTTGCTGGCAGTGCTAGTGTTAATCCCTCTCACACTGCCCTGCATGTGAGTCAGACTCCCCCTGAGTTACAGTGTTACAGTTTGCAGGCAGTGCTAGTGTTATCCCTCTCAAACTGCCCCGCATGTTAGTCAGACTCCCCTGAGTTACAGTGTTACAGATTGCTGGCAGTGCTAGTGTTAATCCCTCTCACACTTGCCCCACATGTGTGTCAGGCTCCCCCTGAGTTACAGTGTTACAGTTTGCTGGCAGTGCTAGTGTTAATCCCTCTCACACTTGCCCTGCATGTGAGTCAGGCTCCCCCTGAGTTACAGTGTTACAGTTTGCTGGCAGTGCTAGTGTTAATCCCTCTCACACTTGCCCTGCATGTGAGTCAGGCTCCCCCTGAGTTACAGTGTTACAGTTTGCTGGCAGTGCTAGTGTTAATCCCTCTCACACTGCCCTGCATGTGAGTCAGACTCCCCCTGAGTTACAGTGTTACAGTTTGCAGGCAGTGCTAGTGTTAATCCCTCCCACACTGCCCTGCATGTGAGTCAGACTCCCCTGAGTTACAGTTTGCTGGCAGTGCTAGTGTTAATCCCTCTCACACTGCCCTGCATGTGAGTCAGACTCCCCCTGAGTCACAGTGTAACAGATTGCTGGCAGTGCTAGTGTTAATCCCTCTCACACTGCCCTGCACGTGAGTCAGGCTCCCCCTGAGTTACAGTGTTACAGATTGCTGGCAGTGCTAGTGTTAATCCCTCTCACACTGCCCTGCATGTGAGTCAGGCTCCCCCTGAGTTACAGTGTTACAGATTGCTGGCAGTGCTAGTGTTAATCCCTCTCACACTGCCCTGCATGTGAGTCAGGCTCCCCCTGAGTTACAGTGTTACAGTTTGCTGGCAGTGCTAGTGTTAATCCCTCTCACACTGCCCTGCATGTGAGTCAGACTCCCCCTGAGTTACAGTGTTACAGATTGCTGGCAGTGCTAGTGTTAATCCCTCTCACACTGCCCTGCATGTGAGTCAGGCTCCCCCTGAGTTACAGTGTTACAGATTGCTGGCAGTGCTAGTGTTAATCCCTCTCACACTGCCCTGCATGTGAGTCAGGCTCCCCCTGAGTTACAGTGTTACAGTTTGCTGGCAGTGCTAGTGTTAATCCCTCTCACACTGCCCTGCATGTGAGTCAGACTCCCCCTGAGTTACAGTGTTACAGTTTGCAGGCAGTGCTAGTGTTAATCCCTCCCACACTGCCCTGCATGTGAGTCAGACTCCCCCTGAGTTACAGTGTTACAGTTTGCTGGCAGTGCTAGTGTTAATCCCTCTCACACTGCCCTGCATGTGAGTCAGACTCCCCCTGAGTTACAGTGTTACAGTTTGCAGGCAGTGCTAGTGTTAATCCCTCCCACACTGCCCTGCATGTGAGTCAGACTCCCCTGAGTTACAGTGTTACAGTTTGCTGGCAGTGCTAGTGTTAATCCCTCTCACACTGCCCTGCATGTGAGTCAGACTCCCCCTGAGTCACAGTGTAACAGATTGCTGGCAGTGCTAGTGTTAATCCCTCTCACACTGCCCTGCATGTGAGTCAGGCTCCCCCTGAGTTACAGTGTTACAGATTGCTGGCAGTGCTAGTTTTAATCCCTCTCACACTGCCCTGCATGTGAGTCAGGCTCCCCCTGAGTTACAGTGTTACAGATTGCAGGCAGTGCTAGTGTTAATCCCTCCCACACTGCCCTGCATGTGAGTCAGGCTCTCCCTGAGTTACAGTGTTACAGATTGCTGGCAGTGCTAGTGTTAATCCCACTCACACTGCCCTGCATGTGAGTCAGGCTCCCCATGAGTTACAATGTTACAGATTGCAGGCAGTGCTAGTGTTAATCCCTCTCACACTGCCCTGCATGTGAGTCAGACTCCCCCTGAGTTACTGTGTTACAGTTTGCTGGCAGTGCTAGTGTTAATCCCTCTCACACTGCCCTGCATGTGAGTCAGGCTCCCCCTGAGTTACAGTGTTACAGTTTGCTGGCAGTGCTAGTGTTAATCCCTCTCACACTGCCCTGCATGTGAGTCAGACTCCCCCTGAGTTACAGTGTTACAGTTTGCTGGCAGTGCTAGTGTTAATCCCTCTCACACTGCCCTGCATGTGAGTCAGGCTCCCCCTGAGTTACAGTGTTACAGTTTGCAGGCAGTGCTAGGGTTAATCCCTCTCACACTGCCCTGCATGTGAGTCAGGCTCCCCCTGAGTTACAGTGTTACAGATTGCAGGCAGTGCTAGTGTTAATCCCTCTCACACCGCCCTGCATGTGAGTCAGACTCCCCCTGAGATACAGTGTTACAGATTGCTGGCAGTGCTAGTGTTAATCCCTCTCACACTGCCCTGCATGTGAGTCAGGCTCCCCCTGAGTTACAATGTTACAGTTTGCAAGGAGTGCTAGTGTTAATCCCTCTCACACTGCCCTGCATGTGAGTCAGACTCCCCCTGAGTTACAGTGTTACAGTTTGCTGGCAGTGCTAGTGTTAATCCCTCTCACACTGCCCTGCATGTGAGTCAGGCTCCCCCTGAGTTACTGTGTTACAGATTGCAGGCAGTGCTAGTGTTAATCCCTCTCACACTGCCCTGCATGTGAGACAGGCTCCCCCTGAGTTACAGTGTTACAGTTTGCAGGCAGTGCTAGTGTTAATCCCTCTCACACTGCCCTGCATGTGAGTCAGACTCCCCCTGAGTTACAGTGTTACAGATTGCAGGCAGTGCTAGTGTTAATCCCTCTCACACTGCCCTGCATGTGAGTCAGACTCCCCCTGAGTTACAGTGTTACAGATTGCAGGCAGTGCTAGTGTTAATCCCTCTCACATTGCCCTGCATGTGAGTCAGGCTCCCCCTGAGTTACAGTGTTACAGATTGCTGGCAGTGCTAGTGTTAATCCCTCTCACACTGCCCTGCATGTGAGTCAGACTCCCCCTGAGTTACAGTGTTACAGATTGCTGGCAGTGCTAGTGTTAATCCCTCTCACACCGCCCTGCATGTGAGTCAGGCTCCCCCTGAGTTACAGTGTTACAGTTTGCTGGCAGTGCTAGTGTTAATCCCTCTCACACTGCCCTGCATGTGAGTCAGACTCCCCCTGAGTTACAGTGTTACAGATTGCTGGCAGTGCTAGTGTTAATCCCTCTCACACCGCCCTGCATGTGAGTCAGGCTCCCCCTGAGTTACAGTGTTACAGATTGCTGGCAGTGCTAGTGTTAATCCCTCTCACACCGCCCTGCATGTGAGTCAGGCTCCCCCTGAGTTACAGTGTTACAGTTTGCTGGCAGTGCTAGTGTTAATCCCTCTCACACCGCCCTGCATGTGAGTCAGGCTCCCCCTGAGTTACACTGTTACAGATTGCAGGCAGTGCTAGTGTTAATCCCTCTCACACTGCCCTGCATGTGAGTCAGACTCCCCCTGAGTTACAGTGTTACAGTTTGCTGGCAGTGCTAGTGTTAATCCCTCTCACACCGCCCTGCATGTGAGTCAGGCTCCCCCTGA